>NW_019155527.1:0-5454 GCF_002288905.1 Enhydra lutris kenyoni | reverse complement strand
GGGATTATGGACATTGGGGAGGGTATGTGCTATGGTGAGTGCTGTGAAGTGTGTAAACCTGGCGATTCACAGACCTGTACCCCTGGGGATAAAAAGATATTATATGTTTATGAAAAATAAAATTAAAAAAAAAAATAAAAAAAAATTTTTTTACCTTAAAATATGTCAAGTGACAGATCTTAAGAAATGATCTTTTCATACATATTTTTATAAAGCAAAAGCAGCAGTAATTTTGCTTAGACCCAGTAAAAAAAAAAAAAAAAGCCAACCATGAGGAAAGGCATCCCTTCAAGTTGAGTCTTTACAGTAATGAAAAGACATACAAAGACATATTTTAACCTTTGGCCTACAAAATAATCAGATAAGCCCTATGCTAGGAATGAAAAATGGTTTCTTACACTTCTGTGTTTTGAGGAGCAATAAAACACACCATTTTACTTAAAATAACTTCTGTTCTGCCCTCTATGGTGGAAAACTCATATCACCGTAAAAAGGATTAGATCACAAGGTTGGGATATTTTCCACCCAAGAGTCATCTCTAAAAAATAATTACATTGAATAAGCATTGAAAACATTAGTTTATTGGGATATATCTGATCATTTTGATTACTTATCAAGGTAGGTCTAGGAATAAGGGAGGAGGTAGATCACTTTCAGGATGAATGTGTATAATTTTGAGAGATACATAGACATACGGAAAAAGGGACAGGTGGTACCATATTTTCATGGCTTTGTTATTTTGCTTGTGCAACATCTGGAATATAGTATTATAGCAGCCACAACCAGAACCATAGTGAAATTATCCAACACATTTAGAATTTAAAAGACTTCTTTGAGAACCTCATCAATTTTGTTCACTTACTTTTTCTTTTTGCAAGATTGCAAGCTCTATAAATGAAAGGACAATGTTTGTCTCATTCAACGCAGTATTTTCACCAATTTTTGACATACAGAAAAATCTCAATAAATATTTATCGACTAATTGGAGTGAGATGAAGTGAGAAATGCTGTTTTCCCTCCTTTCTCATTTCCGATAATTTTTCCATAATAACTTTTAACTTTGTGAATAAATCCAGTCATTTTCTGCCAGCTGATGTTCATCGTTGCCTTGATTATTGTTACAGGGAGCACCAGGAAGCATTCACACTGAGTTGTTTTCTCATTTCCATAGTCACTCTGGGCTTCTCCCCTCCTGCAGTCTTCATACCATGCTGGTCTCTTGATAATCTGCTCTCTCTCTCCTAGTCCAAATTCTTTTTGAAAATTCAAATCAGATCATTTTATTCTCCTGATTAAAACACTCTTTGCTTTTAAGATTATTCACAATAATGTGAAAGCTGCTTAACTTGACACTTGACAATTTTCATATCTGGTATCATGTATCTCTTACAGAAATATTCTTTATTCCAATTACATTGACCTGCACTTTACATACCCTATTCAATCTCCATGATTCCCAGTCTTCTCCTGGATTGTTCCTTACTTCATTCTTTCATGCTTTTAAACTCAGTTGATCTTTTTGTTGATAATATTGTTACTGGTTTTTGGAATCTATATTATATCAGTTGTAGAGTAGAACAAGTAATTTATCTGGAAAGTTATCTTGGGGGACCAAGATTTTCAGCCTAAGAACAAAACCATACAAGTATAGAAATAATAATAAAAAAAAAAGATGTCGGTAAAAACTCTGAAATTTTATTTGTTTAAAGATTTTATTTGTTTATTTGAGAGAGAGTACATAAGCAGGGGGAGGGGCAGAGGGAGAAGCAGACTCCCTTCAGAGCAGGGAGCCAGTGTGGGGCTCAATCCCAGCACCCTGGGATCATGACCTCAGCGGAAGGCAGACACTCAACAGACTGAGCCACCCAAACTCCCCAAAACTATACAATTCTAATTTAGAATTGAAAAGAGTAACATAAATTCATGACACATTTCCTTCTTTTTAAAAATAGTTCATAAAAATAAATTAAATATTTTCTAATTTATCTAGTGAAAACATCTGGATGCAATGACGACTCAGTAGCAATGAGTATTCATAAAAGGAAACTTTGATCTTTGTGTAAATGGCTAATTCCACACTGAAGTGGAATCACCATGAATCTAAAATGCTTAAGATGCAGGTCTCCTCACTTGCAGGAATCCTTCCAAATCCTTGGGGGGCACTCTAGGAATGAGCTCTCCTGCTCATACTTCTCCTCCTCCTCCTCCTCCTTCTTCTTCAACGCTCAAAGCAAGATAATTTTAACTGCAATTAGCTACACTCTGATTTTCTCTTTGTCATCATTCTTGTGTTGGGTGGTTTAGGGTTGGCCGTGGACATTTTAGAGATCATGCTAACAGAAATCTGAGCAGAGATACATTCAGTGGAATATCCTTATGTAGTTCACAGTCCCTTTCAAGTGTAGTGACACTATTGTTAACTGTCCTGATGTAGGATGCATATCCTCCCCTTGCCCCCTCAGGGTTATAAAAAGAAGAAGCAAGGCTGAAGTCCTGTGAAAATACCACATACTCAGGAGGAACAGAATTGGAGATGCATAAAGTCAGAAGCTTAACTGTGGAAATTCCAAATATTATGGTGGAATTTTGAAAGAAACTTGATAGCAGTTCCCCTAATTTGATAACAGTCCTTAGTCACCGTCATCATCATCATCAACACATTTTACTCAACCATTATAGAGGAAAGGTGGCATTACCTTTCTATTCTCATATAATTAAATTGTTCACATATAAGGAGAATTTGGGCAAAAAGATAGGGAGGGGTATTACAGAGGTATTGTAATAAGAAAAGATGTATGTCTTTGCACAGGATTTTGCAATATTTTAAGATGTCTATTTTTAGAACATTGTAGCTTGTGATTTGTTTTGTCATTCTAAATAAATATCTACTATTGTACTATATTTTGTATTAATTCTGTATTTTTTTCCTTAATGAGGATCTTCAAATTGTATCATCTGCCTCTCAAAGTCTGGATCCACATGATACCAAGTCTGAAGCAAGAAATATATAAACTGATCCCAGGACAGATTGTTTGCTAGAAAGCAAATAAGCAATCCAACATAGCCTTGTACCAAAAAGACCCTAGACCTGCTTGGAGTAGCTCCTGCTGGCCTACAGCAGGATCATTTGAGAACTGAAGTAACCTTAGCTGGTAAAACACTTTGTATACATATATAAAAAGTCATGATGAGGAAATAAGAGACACACAAACACACTCACTGGACACTTTGGAAATTGTACCAACTCATTCAGAAAATTGAGAAGAGGTGTAGGAGAGGGAAACACTTTTTCTCAGTCCTCTTGGGGTTGCTGGCTGAGTCTGAAACTTAAACTTGACAGAATAGATTAACAGGAGAAAAGCATATAAATTTATTTAATATGTATTACTTGAGACAGGAGGCTTCATAAGGAAATGAAGACTGGAAGAAACAGCTAGACCTGAGTATTTTTGTGTGAGGTTTGGGGAAGAGTGGGCAGTGGTATAAAAATATGATGGGGTTAAGGAGGATGAGTAAGTATAGTGAAATGGGGGAGATTAGCAAGGCCAGTTAGGATTCTTCTAGGCATCCTCTCTCTTAGAGATAAGGATGCTTCTTTCTTCCAGGTTTAGGAGTAACCTCTCACATGAGGGTTTTATATTCTGTTTCATGGGAGAAGGATGAAGGGAAGATTCAAGATTTCCTCAGACTCCTTCAGCTGAAAATATTCAATATCTCAAGCTTCCATATTTGGGGCAGTGTGTCCTGAACTCTATTAGAAAGAAATCCTTAAGTGTTGAACCTGCCTTTCCTTTATGAAAAATATTTCAGGGATAGCAATAGCCCTACCGTATGAAGGAAAGTCCTATATAGAAAAATTCTATCTAATAATAACAAAAGGAATGAAAGGATGAGAAAAATCAGTTTTGCTATCTCAGTGGAACAGTGAATACATTTAATGATTGCCATTATTTGATAGTGAAGAAAACTGATGAATGTTGATGAGGAATTTTTGAAATTGGGAGATCTAACACTGTGGTACAATGTACCCAGTCCTTACCATGTCACCGATGTGCTTTTCTTAGAAAGGGGCTTTGAATAAGCCACAGACTTTCTTCAATGTTTTCCCATCTCTACCCTGTCTTGTAAGACTTGGTCAGTTTTTCCTTGGTGTCCTGAGTCTACAAAAGGTTTCTTATTTGTATATTCTTTTGGTCATATCAGTTTGTAGAAACATGAATGAAAATATGAATTTGATACATGTTTAAATCAAGATCTTATGTGGAAGTAGATCTAATTTTTTCAATTTTTTCTCTTTTGAAAAGTGTTAACAATCCTAATTCATAAGCTACAAGTAGTCTTAAATATACTGTCTTTCACTTATGAATTGACATACATAGCTATAATATCTATTTTTTTCTTTTCCGTGTATTTCCAAACACACAACTATTTTTGAGTCACATTTTATAGCTCCTAACCTAGAAGTCAAAATAAAGCAGTTGCATTGTGCTTACTACCTTATTACGTAAAGCAAACAAAAAAGTAGATAAAATCTATAAAGAGACTCTATATTTTGCTAAAATATAACAGTTTTAAATGCTGTTTATTTCCTCTGTTAAACAGTTAGTTGAGCTAACTTTTCTTCAGCAGGTGGGATCCTGCATTAGTAGTTGGCTCAACTTTTTTAAGGAATTTCACAGAAGGTCCTGTAAGCACAGAAATCTCAAGAGAATTGCTTAAGAATAGAAAGTCCCTGTTTCTATCCTGAGAGCCTCCCTCAGCATAGAGCAATGAGATTCCTTTTTCTCCTAAAGGACAGTTACCCCACTAAATTTGAATTCAGGCTTTCAGAGATAGTTATAGCTTAAAGCAAATATAAGGAAACTCTGGGGTAATGGGGCAATCCTTGACACAGGGCACACATTATTGCTTAGAGACTAACCAAACGTAAGGCATGGGAGGTGAAACCATGGATGCTTTATTGGTTTATGCTTTGACAATGGGTCTCAAGTTGACTACTTTTTGGGGGGAAAAAGAACCCACAACACAACTAAAATCTTATCCTTATTTGGCAGAAAAGCAAGCAAACAAAAACCCCAAAATCCATATATGCTTGCAAACAAAACCCCCAAAATCCATATATGCTTGAAAATCTACTATACACCTGTAAAATAAATTTAGTAAGTAAAAATCAAACTGCACTGCTATTCCAAGTGAATGCATCCCACTTTCATTCACCTACTTAAAATGCTGGGCATCCGGGTTACTACTCTAGATTCCCTACCAGCACAAACCATGCTGCGTATACCTCTGAGTGGTCTCTGGTGTTAAATCTGGGATATGCAGGTCAAGATGGCGGAGAAGTAGCAGGCTGAGACTACTTCAGGTAGTGGGAGATCAGCTAAATAGCTTACCTAAAGATTGCAAACACCTACAAATCCAATGGGAGATTGAAGAGAAGAAGAACAGCAACTC
>NW_019155526.1:1694-5459 GCF_002288905.1 Enhydra lutris kenyoni | reverse complement strand
CCCTATCATTCCGAGGCCATCCTGGATATAGAGTCCAGACAGAAAAACCTCTGATACTGCTCCCAGGCATTCGAATTTAAAATCCCTAAGAGATGCTTTCAGGGTCTGCAGAACGGGCCTGCCATATCTTCGCTCCTAATTCTTCCCCGAGTTGCTGTCTGAAGACTTGGTTACCAATGCCATGACCACATACCCTTCAGGATGGGACCTCCAGAACCAAACAGCATCACTGGGCCTGCTCTCCCGAGGGAACTCTGCACATCTCAGTTGCCCAAACCTTCCAGAAAGGGAGAAACCTTCAAGGCACCTGAACCCACACCAATTTCATAGGCTGCTCTGGAAAAAATGCGCAGTCTGACTGACACACCTTCAGCACCTACCTGCAGGAAGAAACGCACGTCAATGGACATGAGTCTGAAGATTGAACCAGACAGGCCCCTAGAACCTCATCCAATACCCAGCTTAGGTGTTCAGGCCTCCATACCTCAGGCCTGTTCTGGAAAACCAACTTATGCCCCAACGTGTGGCCCCTAGCCATACAATAGAATTCCTCTGGTCTCGAGAAGGAAACCTTGCTCTTGAGAAAGGGGAACAACCCTCAGCCTAGGAGAATCCTGCATGGCCCCAGAGCCACAGCCACATTCTAAGGTCTCCCTGGACACCAAGCAGCAAGTGACCCGTAAGACTGAGAACCTCTGTCAACTCAGATCACTTGGAACTTCGAACCAGAGGCAGCGGATCAAAGCTGCCCTGTTCCTTGGCTGCTGTGGAACGCGAGGTGGGTGTCCAGGCATCCTTTCGGAGATCTCTGCTGTCGAATGTTTCCATGTGGAAGACCTCTAACCTGATTTCCCCTGTCCCGCAGAAGGACACCTTGTGGTTTGGAGCAGCTCACAAGCTCCAGCTTGGATAAGCCTCTAAGGCATCTTGAGGCCACCCGAGCATTCGTTGGCCATCATGGATACAAATTCCAGTGTGAGCAGATATCTCACACTTGCCCATCCTCAGGGGCTGGGGATCTTGAAACAGCTGCTGCCCATTGGAACTGTCATGCCCTCGGCACTGAACATAACCAGAGCTTGTGTTTTCAGATTTCGATTCTCACAAGCTTTGCCAGCAGGCCCTCCAACTTTTGGAATTCTGGAGTCACAAAGCTGCCTTCTACCTGGCTAACAGAAAGAAGAAATGTCCTACAGGTCTGTCCAAAACCCCTAATGAGCGTCCAACCACACGGCCCTCAAGGGCACCCAGATATCATAGGTCGCCCAGTGAACTAAAGGTCTGAGTAACACAGCCAGAGACCCAATCTCCTGTCGGCCAGCCAGATAGCGGGACCCATATCCTGCAGGTGGGAACTGCCTTGGCCCGAGCCAGTTATTTCCATCCAACCTGGGTATGCAGGTATCTGACCCCAGAAGGTAATGCAAAACCCTGCCCTTGTGTGTACCTGAAGCACAACAGATTACTCCTCCTTCCCCATGGCAGGAAAGTGGATGTTGATATGGTGGTACTACTTTCCGAGTGGGAGCCACCTGCATGGCCCATGAGACCACGCCCACTCAGGAGGGCCAACTGGGCCCAAACAGGCATTGTGACTCTTAGCCTGAGACCTCTTTCAAGCACAGCCTGTCGGGGCTGGACCAGGATCCCACAGAGGACCTATTGTGCCCCTAGTCCCAAATCCTAACCCTTGGTGGGATTGTCCAGGCCACGTGACTCACAACCCGTCTCTGGAATCCCTGTTTGTGCAGGACCCCTGAGATGGAAAAGAGCACTCTTCCCTTCCCCTAGAAAAACAACAAACTCTTGGGAGCCTGGCAGAATATCCAGAAAGGGAGAATATCCCATGGACCCATGTGCTCACCCGTCCATTCCAAGACCATCCTAGGTATACAGTCCAGAGAGAAAAGCCTCTGCTCTTGCCTCCCAGGCACCCGAATTTCAAACCCTCAGGAGCTGCGTTCAGGGTCTGCACGTCGGGCCTGCCATAACCTCGTCCCTAATTCTTCCCCGAGTTGCTGTCTGAAGACTTCGTTCCCAAAGCCTTGACCACATGCACTCCAGGTTGGGACCCCCAGAACCACGCCGCATCACTGGGCTTGCTCTCCGAGGAAACTCTGCCCGTCTTAGTTGCCCAAACCACCCAGAATGGGAGACACCTGCAAGGCACCTGAACCCACCCCAATTTCATAGGCCGCTCTGGAAAAAAGGCGCAGTATGAGACACCGTCAGCACCTACCTCCAAGAAGACTCGCACGTAAAGGGGCTGAGTCCGAAGATTGAACCTGACATGCCCCTGGGACCTCATCCAAAACCTAGCTTAGGTTTTCAGGCCTCTATCCCTCCAGCCTGTTCTGGAAAACCAACATATGGCCCGACGTGTGGTCCCTGAGCCATACAGTAGAACACCTCTCGTCCCGAGAAGGAAACTTTGCTCTTGGGAATGGGGTCCCACCCACAGGCTAGGAGGTTCCTGCATGGCCCCAGAGCTACCGCCACATTCTAAGATTTCCCTGGACACCAAGCAGCATTGTGACCCGTCAGACTGAGAACCTCCGTCAACTCAGATCCCTTGGAACTGCGAAGCACAGCCACTAGAAAAAAGCTGCCCTGTTCCTAGGCTTCAGTGGTAACGGAGGTGGAGTTTCCAGGCATCCATTCGGAGTGCTCTGTTATCGAATCTTTCCATATGGGGACCTTGGAGTCCTCTAACTGGACTTCCCCTGTTCTGTTGAAGGACAACTTGATGTTTGGAGCAGCTCAAAAGCTCCAGCTTGGGAAAGCCGCCAAGGCTTCTTGAGGCCATACGAGCATTCGTTGGCGATCATGGATACAAACTCCAGCGTGAGCAGACATCTCACACTCGAACGTCCTCAGGTGCTTGAGATCTCGAAACAGACGCTGCACATTGGAACTGTTATGGCCTCAGCACTGAACATAAGCAGAGCTTTGTTTTCAGACTTCCATCCACACACAACTTGCCAGCAGGCCATCCATATTGGGAATTCTGGAAAAACAAAGCTGACTTTTGCCTGCCCACCAGAAGGAAGAAATGCATTACAGGTTTGCCCAGAATCCCCAGATGAGGGTCCAGCAGCATGGCCCTCAAAGGCACCCTGATATCATAGGCAGCCCTGTGAACTGATGCTCTGTCTGACACAGCCCGAGCCCCGACCTCCTGTCAGACAGCCACATAGCGCCACCCATATCCTGCAGGTGAGCTCTGTCTTGGTCAGAGCCCGTTATCATCTCCGAACCTGGGTATGCAGGTATCGGGCCCCAGAAGGTAGCGCAAATCCCTGCCTATGGGGGAACCTGAATCACAGCAGAGTACTCCTCCTTCCTCATGGCAGGAATGTGGATGTTGAGATGGTTGTACTACTCTAGAGTGGGAGCCAGCTACATGGCCCATGAGACCACGCCCACTCAGGAGGGGCAGCTGGGCACAAGCAGACCTTGTGACCCTTCAGCCTGAGATCCCTTTAGAGCACACCCTGTTGGGGGCTGGAGCAGGAAGCCAGAGAGCAGTCCTTTCGTGCCTCTTGGCCCAAATCCTAACCCTTGGTGGGGTTGTCCAGTCCACGTAACTCACAACCCCACTCTGGAATCCTTGTTTGCGCGGGACCCCTGACGTGGAAAACAGCACTCTTCCCTTCCCCCAGAAAGACAGCAAACTCTTCGGAGCCGGGGAAAAACTCCAGATAGGAAGAACCTCCCGTAGACCCATGTAGCAACCCTATCATTCCGAGGCCATCCTGGATATAG
>NW_019155526.1:0-1594 GCF_002288905.1 Enhydra lutris kenyoni | reverse complement strand
GCTACATGGCCCATGAGACCACGCCCACTCAGGAGGGGCAGCTGGGCCCAAGCAGCATTGTGACCCTCAGCCTGAGACCCCTTTAAAGCACACCCTGTTGTGGGCTGGTCCAGGAAGCCAGAAAGCAGGCCTCTCGTGCATCTTGGCCCAAAGCCTAATCCTTGGTGGTGTTGTCCAGGCCACGTGACCCACAACCCTACTCTGGAATCATTGTTTGACCGGGACCCCTGACGTGGAAAACAGCACTCTTCCCATTCCCCAGAAAGATAGCAAAGTCTTGGGAGCCGGGGAAAAACCCCAGATAGGAAGAACCTCCCATGGACCCATGTAGCAACCCTATCATTCCGAGGCCATCCTGGATATAGAGTCCAGACAGAAAAACCTCTGATACTGCTCCCAGGCATTCGAATTTAAAATCCCTAAGAGATGCTTTCAGGGTCTGCAGAACGGGCCTGCCATATCTTCGCTCCTAATTCTTCCCCGAGTTGCTGTCTGAAGACTTGGTTACCAATGCCATGACCACATACCCTTCAGGATGGGACCTCCAGAACCAAACAGCATCACTGGGCCTGCTCTCCCGAGGGAACTCTGCACATCTCAGTTGCCCAAACCTTCCAGAAAGGGAGAAACCTTCAAGGCACCTGAACCCACACCAATTTCATAGGCTGCTCTGGAAAAAATGCGCAGTCTGACTGACACACCTTCAGCACCTACCTGCAGGAAGAAACGCACGTCAATGGACATGAGTCTGAAGATTGAACCAGACAGGCCCCTAGAACCTCATCCAATACCCAGCTTAGGTGTTCAGGCCTCCATACCTCAGGCCTGTTCTGGAAAACCAACTTATGCCCCAACGTGTGGCCCCTAGCCATACAATAGAATTCCTCTGGTCTCGAGAAGGAAACCTTGCTCTTGAGAAAGGGGAACAACCCTCAGCCTAGGAGAATCCTGCATGGCCCCAGAGCCACAGCCACATTCTAAGGTCTCCCTGGACACCAAGCAGCAAGTGACCCGTAAGACTGAGAACCTCTGTCAACTCAGATCACTTGGAACTTCGAACCAGAGGCAGCGGATCAAAGCTGCCCTGTTCCTTGGCTGCTGTGGAACGCGAGGTGGGTGTCCAGGCATCCTTTCGGAGATCTCTGCTGTCGAATGTTTCCATGTGGAAGACCTCTAACCTGATTTCCCCTGTCCCGCAGAAGGACACCTTGTGGTTTGGAGCAGCTCACAAGCTCCAGCTTGGATAAGCCTCTAAGGCATCTTGAGGCCACCCGAGCATTCGTTGGCCATCATGGATACAAATTCCAGTGTGAGCAGATATCTCACACTTGCCCATCCTCAGGGGCTGGGGATCTTGAAACAGCTGCTGCCCATTGGAACTGTCATGCCCTCGGCACTGAACATAACCAGAGCTTGTGTTTTCAGATTTCGATTCTCACAAGCTTTGCCAGCAGGCCCTCCAACTTTTGGAATTCTGGAGTCACAAAGCTGCCTTCTACCTGGCTAACAGAAAGAAGAAATGTCCTACAGGTCTGTCCAAAACCCCTAATGAGCGTCCAACCACACGGCCCTCAAGGGCACCCAGATATCATAG
>NW_019155525.1:0-5459 GCF_002288905.1 Enhydra lutris kenyoni | reverse complement strand
TGCTCAGCAGGGAGCCTGCTTCCCTTCCTCTCTCTCTGCCTGCCTCTCTGCCTACTTGTGATCTCTGTCTGTCAAATAAATAAATAAAATCTTAAAAAAAAAAAAAAAAAAAAAAATAGAACAACTCAAAACTTTAAAAGAACTATAGTTTTGAGATAAACAGTTTATCAGTTCAGACCTGTAAAACTTTGTATACTCTAAGATTTCATATTCTAAAAATAAATTTTGAGATTTAAATGCATACAAAATAAAACCATAAGTAACATATTTCTAAAAATAACATTCAATAAATATCAAAAAATTATTTCTATAAATAACATTTCTATGGTAACATAGAAATCAACAATTGAAGCTAATTAAAAATTATTATATTGAGTATGTGAACATTAAAAATTATATAATTTGAATATTAGTAAAATTTTACAAAATTTTATCAGTTTCTCAGACATATCTGTCTCTAATAGTCACTGATACTTTTCTGAATATATTTGTTTTATTATGATATCACTATTTTTATTTTTTTCTACAAAATTGTTATAAACATCTTCAGACTTGCATTTTGAGTTAATAAGTTTAAATTGTTGGTACCTTCAACTGATTTTGTCTTGAAGAGCAACAATTACCAAAATATAGTATAAAAATTTCAAGAGGACTCAAAGTCTTTTGCAGCACCCATGAAATCAAAACCACTTTTATATAAGACTAGCCAGTCATTTACCTTTTTTGCTCTCATTCTCTCATGAACGTATGGTAAAGTTTTCCATAGGCTCACTCACATGATATCACAACAGATTGAATGCAGAAGCAAATATGAAAATCCCAACTGCCTTCTATAAGTCAGATACTTTACAAAAATTGAAAAAAATAAAAGCACCTCTATTCTCACTAAGAATTTTTCTATAGAAATGTCTACCAATTTCTATCAAAGTATTTATAGTAACATATAATGGGTTTATTCTTTAAAGTAATTTTTAAAATTTTTAATATGCTAAATATCAATATATATCATCCACAAAACAGAAGTCATTCTGGGTACTCAGTAATATACCTAGTAGACATCAAAAAATTCCAAATGAAAGATGTATTCAGTTATATTTTTATATTGAAATGTATAAATATTTAAGCATACATAGTTTTATAGTTATGGTCTTCCCCCCCTTTTTTTAAATTTTTATTTATTTATTTATTTTTATTTCTTTTCAGCCTAACAGTATTCATTGTTTTTGTACCGCACCCAGTGCTCCATGCAATCTGTGCCCTCTCTAATACCCACCACCTGGTTCCCCCAACCTCCCACCTCCTGCCCCTTCAAAACCCTCAGATTGTTTTTCAGAGTCCATAGTCTCTCATGGTTCATCTCCCCTTCCAATTTCCCTCAACTCCCTTCTCCTCTCCATCTCCCTATGTCCTCCATGCTATTTGTTATGCTCCACAAATAAGTGAAAACATATGATAATTGACTCTCTCTGCTTGACTTATTTCACTCAGCATAATCTCTTCCAATCCCGTCCATGTTGCTACAAAAGTTGGGTATTCATCCTTTCTGATGGAGGCATAATACTCCATAGTGTATATGGACCACATCTTCCTTATCCATTCGTCCGTTGAAGGGCATCTTGGTTCTTCCCACAGTTTGGCGACCGTGGCCATTGCTGCTATAAACATTGGGGTACAGATGGCCCTTCTTTTCACTACATCTGTATCTTTGGGGTAAATACCCAGTAGTGCAATTGCAGGGTCATAGGGAAGCTCTATTTTTAATTTCTTGAGGAATCTCCAAACTGTTCTCCAAAGTGGCTGCACCAACTTGCATTCCCACCAACAGTGTAAGAGGGTTCCCCTTTCTCCACATCCTCTCCAACACATGTTGTTTCCTGTCTTGCTAATTTTGGCCATTCTAACTGGTGTAAGGTGATATCTCAATGTGGTTTTAATTTGAATCTCCCTGATGGCTAGTTTTTGTTTTTTTTTTTTTTTGAGATTTTATTTATTTGACAGACAGAAATCACAAGTAGGCAGAGAGGCAGGCAGAGAGAGAGAGGAGGAAGCAGGCTCCCTGCTGAGCAGAGAGCCCGACGCGGGGCTCGATCCCAGGACCCTGGAATCATGACCTGAGCTGAAGGCAGAGGCTTTAACCCACTGAGCCACCGAGGCACCTGGTCTTTTCCCCTTTCTTAAGAATGTTTTTTTGAGAAATATTTTTATAAAACAAAACTCACCAAACAAATTGTTTCTATGATTATTTTAATTACCTAAACAATTTTAGATGCTGGAAAAGTCTGTATCTTCTCAATTTCAATCCTTTGTGTTTTAAGTTTCCCAAGTTAAAAAATAGGAGTCCGTAAAAATATTCTTTCCTTAGAGGCACCTAGGTGGCTCAGTTAGTTAGGCATGCAACCCTTGATCTCGATTCATGTCATGTTCTACCAGTGATGATCTCAGGGTTGTGAGATCCAGCTCTGCTTCAGGCTCAGCACTGAGAGTAGAGCCTGCTTAGGATTCTCTCCTCCTCCCTTTGTCCCTCCCTCCCCAATGCACACTAGTACACACATGTGTTCTCTCTTTCCCTCTAAAATTAAATTAAATTAAATTAAATTAAATTAAATTAAATTCTTTCCATGGTTTGAAATAGTAAAAAACATAATTATAGTATTTAAGAATTAGAACACTATGCATAGTTTGAGCTTTCCTTCTAATCTGTTCTTTTTGCTTTAGTAGCATAAATTTAAGTACTTTTTTTGATAAGCTTTGTTATCATTATTTTTAAAATTTTTTAAAATTTATTTTTAAAAGATAACTTTTTGGGAACTCTATTAATTGAATAGTTTGATCACAGATTATAAACTGAAATCAAAATCCAACCAAAATTTTACAGCTGATTTACAAAATTCATTCATTATCAAGGAAGAAGATTAAGATTTATGTAAAGTTAGTTCTTCAAAAGCTGACACTTTTAAATTTTGCTTGATGGTGGATAGTAAAGAGACAAAGGACATACTTAAGCATCCTAAAGGTTATTTTTTAAATTATTCAATGTCTGCTACATTACAAATACTTAAAAGTTTAGCTACACTTTGTATGTTTGTGCTTTTGACAACTATAGATTCTACTTGGATTGATGTAATGTTGAAGCTTATTTTGATGTTCTTATGAATTATGTTTATAGTGCAACAAATTGCAAATATATTGCTGCTTCTTACTCCTCTTTGTATAGTAAGATGATTGTTTTTTTCATGGTGCTGTGCTCCATCAAAATTTGTACTTTTATTGACATCATAAAAACAAGTCACTTTATCTTCAGTGCTTATCTTTTAAACTTAATTTGTGGTAGCATTCACAGTACTGCTAGATATTTCACTTTCAGTGGAAAGAACTTCCAATAGTTTATACTGTAACCTGGAAGAGAAAAATGAAAAGCATCTAATGATTCTTCTATGAATTGCATCTTAAACTCTTACAGTTAATTGAGCTAACACTACCATTTTAATTCCTTTATCCACACAAGACAACTTGAAGTGAAAGTGGGCAAAATTAACACAGAGCACAGTTATTTGATCTTAATGAAAAGTCACACAAATTCTGAATTGATATATGTGTTGCATTATTGTCTCAGGTGCAATTTTCATAAACTAATGACTAACCGTTGAAGCAGATGCTGACTTCCTCAGTTTTGTGTCATCAAGTTCATGTCAGTTATACGACTGTCATGTTAGATGGTAAGTGTTTAAAAATTGTTTGTATAACGAAGTTCATATTATACATTAATTTTTATTAATGGAACTTTCTGGAAATGGAAACTTGTGACTTGTCACAAAATATGTACCTCTGGGAGGAGTCAAGATGGCGGAGAAGTAGCAGGCTTAGACTACTTCAGGTAGCAGGAGATCAGCTAGATAGCTTATCTAAAGATTACAAACACCTACAAATCCAACAGGAGATCGAAGAGAAGAAGAACAACAATTCTAGAAACAGAAAATCAACCACTTTCTGAAAGGTAGGACTGGCGGAGAAGTGAATCCAAAGCGACGGGAAGATAGAACGCAGTGGGGAGGGGCCAGCTCCCGGCAAGCGGCGGAGCAACGGAGCACAAAATCAGGACTTTTAAAAGTCTGTTCCGCTGAGGGTCATCGCTCCAGAGGCTTAACCGGGGTGAAGCCCACGTGGGGTCAGCGTGGCCTCAGGTCCCGCAGGGTGACAGAAGGATCGGGGGTGTCTGAGTGTCGCAGAGTTTACAGTTATTAGAACGGGAGCCGGCTACAGAGACAGAGCCGAGGAGTGAGCTTTCAGCTTGGGGTTACCTTGAACCGGTCACAGTCTTGGTCAGCTTGGAGCGCGGCCAGAGGCCAGGGTGACGGGAGTAATTGGGCGCTGTTCTCTGAGGGCACACTGAGGAGTGGGGCCCCGGGCTCTCGGCTCCTCTGGGCCGGAGACTTGGAGTCCGCCATCTTCATTCCCGTCCTCCGGAACTCTACAGAAAGCGCTCAGGGAACAAAAGCTCCCGAAAGCAAACCCAAGCAGATTACTAAGCCCCGCCCCTTGTAAGGGCGGTGCAATTCCGCCTGGGGCAAAGACACTTGAGAATCACTACAACAGGCCCCTCCCCCAGAAGATCAACAAGAAATCCAGCCAGGACCAAGTTCACCTACCAAGGAGTGCAGTTTCAATACCAAGGACAGCAGCGGAATTCCAGAGGAGGAGAAAGCAAAGCACCGAACTCATGGCTTTCTCTCTTTAGCCTTGGAGTTAATTTAATTTTTTTTCTTTTTCAATTTTTTTTTCCTCTTCATCTGCCAAATTTTTTTAACTTTTACCCTTTTCTTTTTTAACGTTTTTAAACTAGTTTATCTAATATATATATATATATATATTTTCTTTTTTATATTTTTTCTTTATTTGTTTTCTTTTTTTATTTGTTTTTTTTTTTTTTTTCAGAACCTCTTTTTCCCCTTTCTCTCCCCTCACGATTTGGGATCTCTTTGGATTTGGTTAAAGCATATTTTCCTGGGGTTGTTGCCACCCTTTTAGTATTTTAATTGCTCCTTCATATACTCTTATCTGGACAGAATGACAAGGGGGAAAAATTCACCACAAAAAAAAGAATAAGAGGTAGTACCAAAGGCTAGAGACCTAATCAATACAGACATTGGTAATATGTGAGATCTAGAGTTCAGAATGACGATTCTCAAGTTTCTAGCTGGGCTTGAAAAAGGCATGGAAGATATTAGAGAAACCCTCTCGGGAGATATAAAAGCCCTTTCTGGAGAAATAAAAGAACTAAAATCTAACCAAGTTGAAATCAAAAAAGCTATTAATGAGGTGCAATCAAAAATGGAGGCTCTCACGGCTAGGATAAATGAGGCAGAAGAGAGAATTAGTGATATAGAAGGCAGGTGAGCAATGGGAGACTCTGGACTCTGAAAAACAATCTGAAGGGTTTGAAGAGGTGGGGGGGTGGGAGG
>NW_019155524.1:0-5460 GCF_002288905.1 Enhydra lutris kenyoni | reverse complement strand
GTCAAGTAAATATATGAACTAATTTCCTTCTCATTTAACCAGACATATTTATTTTTTATTTTTTAAAGATTCTATTTACTTCTTTGACAAAGAGAAACAAGGAGAGAGGGAATATAAGCAGGGGGAGTGGGAGAGGGAGAAGCAGGCTTCCCATTGAGCAGGGAGCCCCATGCAAGGCTTCATCCCAGAACCCTGGGATCACAACCTGAGCCAAAGGCAGACACATAATGATTGAGCCACTCAGGTGCCCCTGAACAGACATATTTGTAATGCTAAATGATGCACCAGTAAATGTGCTGTACTGATTCTATTCCTTGGAAGGTGTTCCCAGGAGAGAAGACTCATTGGTGTGACCACCATAAGAATTTGTGTTTCATATCTCCCATGGCAGGAAGCATCACTGACCTAAAGCCCAGCCACCTTGCTTTGAAATCCATTTCTCTGTTTGGACAAAGCTCATGCTTCTCAGGGCTTGTTCTTGGACACTGAGTGTGGCAGGAATATTATAGCAGGTCCATTCCTTGGATGTGTGCTACTGTTCTGAAGGGTGACTTCGGTTCAAGATGTTCCAGCAGCCTTGTGGAACTCCCCTTACACTTGAACTTCTACACGACTGTCTTTCCTTGTTTCTGTTCTTCTCTTGAGGTCAGACTTGCACCACAGTCTAATAGCTCTCCTACCTTCCCCCAACTCCCTCCCTATTTTCTCCTTAGGGGCATTAGCCCTAATAAATTTCTAGCATGTTCAACCCTGCCTCTCGAAAGATGGACTAACTAATGTGCCTTAGAAATTAACAATGCTATTTGCTGAAAGCATGGAGATTCTTAGAGTGGTTTGAGATGAACATAATGTAATCTGAAATTATGAATATTGGCTCATTTATAACAATAAAACTCTGAGAGTTCCAGGAATTTTGGAGGAAATTATAATAAAATGGCATTTATGCTGTGTACTTAGTATTTCAGCGCTTTAAATTTTTTATTCTAATGCTGATTATATTTGTCAGGATAATGGTCTCCCAAATGCATCCTTCGTTTCTTGGACCATTCTTTTGGTTACAGAGGTTGTGTGCCCCAAATCCACTTGCTTTCTCTCCCTACAGTCTTCAACCCTTATTGTCTTATTCATCCTTTAAGACTGGTTCCAACTGGGGCACCTGGGTGGCTCAGTGGGTTAAAGCCTCTGTCTTCGGCTCAGGACATGATCCTAGGGTCCTGGGATCGAGCCCCACATCGGGCTCTCTGCTCAGCAGGGAGCCTGCTTCCTCCTTTCTCTCTCTCTGCCTGTTTCTCTGCCTACTTGTCATCTCTGTCTGTCAAATAAATAAAATATTAAAAAAAAAAAAAAAAAGACTGGTTCCAACTGTCGGTGAAGCCTTTGCAGCCTCCTCCCAAGCAGAGTATTTCTGAGTTTTCCTTGCTTACAAAGGACTTTTATTTAGTATGTTACTGATTATAGTCACTTCCTGTCATATTTGTTACATTACCATGAGATCCTTGTATTATCTCTCCTGGTGGAAGTGACTTTTGAGTGGGTTGCATTTTATGAATATGTGGGTCCCTCTCCTTTCAAGGAGAAAGATCAGTGCCCACTTCACAGGACACATTCTGTGCACACTTACAGATCTGAGTGTAACTACTTTTTCAGTCATGGCTATTTAATAGGGAAGCACTTGAAAGTTTTTCAAGTTAGATCCCACCACTGGGGACTGTTTTCGCCTTTTTGCCTGACTCTTGACTGCTGAAAAATAATGTTAATTATAAAGTTACATAATGTTCTGTACTGATACTTTTTAAAAAGACAATAATGATTTAAGACCAGTCAATCGAATCTTTGAATTTGAAATTATAACTAATTTCTATGAGCCGGACAGATCCCACCTTTGACTTTTTGCTCTAATTGCTTCCAAAGTGAATGCTCAACTCCATATTCTGTTATCCTCTTCAATACATTGCAGCATTTTGGGGGCACTTGGGTGTCTCAGTAAAGGGTCTAACTTAGGTCATGATCTCAGAGTCCTGAAATCAAGCTCTGAGTCTGACTCCCCAGCTCAGTGGGGAGTTTGCTTCAGGACTCTCTTTTTCTCTTCCTATGCCTCTTTCTTTATCTCAAATAAATAAATACATCTTTTAAAAAATGATACAGCATTTTCTATATTATCTCAATATACTGCCCCTCATACTGGAGTTGTTAGGAGCCAACAGATTGATTTGTGTTTCTGTGGAGAAAATCACCTTTCCTCCCCTGGGATTCTCATCAGTTTTCATGAGCCTTCTGCTAAAGGCCTGAGACTGTTAAAGATTTAATATCTGGATCCCTTTGAAGTCGGAACAGAGATCAGGTCCCATCCTTTCATCTGGACATCTATAAAGCTGGGAGGTGAAGAGAGAGACTTCTAACTGTTGCCAAATATTTGTTATTCTTCAGTCTCTTCCCTCTTGCCTACATCTGCCTGTCAAATTGCACTGGAGATACAGAAGATTAGAGAATTTATTTGCATATAACAGTCTCAAATGACCATTTTGTTTTATGGCTTTGTAAAAACATCACATGAAAATATTGGTGTTCTTTTAAAATATCATGATCTAACCCCCAGTGAGTGCATTCAACTGTATTTGGTTGGTAACTGTTGTAGAATAATTCAAATTGGGCTAATCTTCCAAATTAGAGAATGGTGAAATTTGGTAAGAAACTTTCAGCCATAAAAGTTTGCTTTGAAGCAAAGCAAAAAGAAACTTCACCTGTGCCTTCTCTATTCCCAAAAAATGCAATAGCTCTCTGTTGAATGTATAAAATTTTATTAGACATAATTGAATATGTTTTGAGCTTGATTTTAAATTCATTCATTGTAATAGAAATTCTATATTTTTAGGGTGATTTACAATGTTTCATGTAAGTAGTTCAGCAGTAATCCAGGCACTGTGTAAGGGAGGCTCAGTGAGTATTTCTGAAGTTCTTCTCTGGCCCATATGTCTGTATATATATGATACCCTATATAGTCATCTACTCTACTATTTTTCAGTGTGAGAAAGCATGAAACTTTCAGTGGGTTCTGTAGTTACCATGAGTAGAGAGGTAGCAAGCATAATACTCGTCCCTCTGATTTCAGACCCCCAAAATATAGAACTCTATCTCACTCTTGCTAGAAATTAGCCTGGAGGTGAGCATAGATTTCCTTTTTCTGAGACCCTCCCTGATCTAAAATCTCATTAATCTCCCTACTCTATTGAGCTAGAAGCATTTTATCAAGTACGGGGAAATGGTGGGTTATAGATGACAGGGAATGTAAGCTTTACCCAACTGAAACTTGCAATATTTTTTTTCTTCTTTTTCATCTGAAACTAGTCTTCTGCACTAAATAGCCAGAATTATTGCTTTCTTCTCTGTTTCCTTTATCACTCTTCCCAATTTAGAGTAATTATTGGTAGCTCACTGAGCAGAGATGACTTTGTGTGTCTTGGGGGAGTTCCTATAATAATCCACATGTCACCTTGCTTATGTCAAGATATAATCTTCAAAAATAAACAAGTAAATCATACCATATGCAATTAATTCAAAATTAATCAACAACATAAATATAAGGGCTAAAACCATAAAAGTCTTAGAAGAAAACAGAGTGTTAAATCTTCATGACATTAGATTTTGGCAATGGATTCTTGGATCTGACACCAAAAGCAATAAGAGAACAGTAAGAGGAAAAAAATAGATATATTGGATTTCATTGAAATTTTAAAAATTGTGCATGAAAAAATATTATCAAAAAAAGTGAAAAGATAACCTACAGAATGGGAGAAAATATTTATAAATCATTTATCTGGTAAGAGTTTAATATCCAGTGTATTAAAGAACTCCCAAAACTCAAGAGAAAAGACAAAAACCAATTAAAAAAATGGGCAAAGACTTGAATAGACATTTCTCCAAAGAATATTCACAAATGGGTAATAAACACATGAAGAGACACTCAACATCACTAATCATTAGGGAAATACAAATCTTAATGAGATACTTACTAAGATATTCTACCATAACTTCAAGAAAATGGAAAAATAACAAGTGTTGGGGAAATCGAAACTCTCCTCCTTTGCTGATGACAATGTAAAATGGTGCAGCTTTCTGTGAAAGACTCTGATAGCTCCTCCGAAAGCTAGATACAGAATTATAAGATCCAGGAGCTATGCTCCTATGTATATACCTCACATCATTAAAACAGGGGTTCAAACAGATATTTGCATGCCAATGTCCATTGGAACATTATTCATGATAACTGAGTGGTGGAAAACTACCCAAATGTCTATTAACAGATGAAAGAATAAACATACAAATTTTAGGACTATTTGCTCCAGCTCTTTGAAAAATACCGGTGGAATTTTGATCGGAATGGCATTAAAAGTATAGATTGCTCTAGGCAGTGTAGACATTTTAACAATGTTTATTCTTCTGATCCAAGAGCATGGAACTTGTTCACCACTCTTGTTCAACATAGTATTAGAAGTCCTAGCAACAGCAATCAGACAACAAAGAGAAATAAAAGGTATCCAAATTGGCAGTGAAGAAGTCAAACTCTCTCTCTTCACAGATGACATGATTCTTTATATGGAAAACCCAAAAGACTCCACCCCCAAACTACTAGAACTCATACAGCAATTCAGTAATGTGGCAGGATACAAAGTCAACATACAGAAATCAGTGGCTTTCTTATACACTAACAATGAAAATACAGAAAGGGAAATTAGAGAATCGATTTCATTTACTATAGCACCAAGAACCATAAGATACCTGGGAATAAACCTAACCAAAGAGGTAAAGGAACTGTACTCAAGGAACTACAGAACACTCATGAAAGAAATTGAAGAAGACACAAAAAGATGGAAGACCATTCCATGCTCTTGGATCAGAAGAATAAACATTGTTAAAATGTCTATACTGCCTAGAGCAATCTATACTTTTACTACATTTTAAGTATAAACTATATTTACTTTAAACTAGTTATTAATTACAAGAAATTATTTTCTTACAATTCAATTCATATATTTTTCTAAGAAGATTGGGTATCTTTCCTTTGGTATTGATATAAAACATCATAAATTTCCTTGTTAAATTTAATAGATTTTTAATTAAATGGTCAAGTTGCTTCACTTCTCTGAGCCTTCCTTTCTTCATCAAAAAGAGGGTTAATAAAACCGGTGCTGAGAGTGCTGTGGGGTTTTAAAATAATTAATTAATTAATTAAAAAAATAAATATCATGAGTAAATAGTTTCAAGCACTTTCACATCATTTATTTATTTACTGGTAAATGTTGTGTTACTAATGAATTGCTCCTGGGGCATCTGGGTGGCTCATTCAGTTAAGCATCTGACTCTTGGTTTCGGCTCAGGTCATGATCTCATGGGTCATGATCTCACGGGTCATGGAATCGAGCCCCACATGGGGCTCTGTGACCAGTGGGGAGTCTGCTTGAG
>NW_019155523.1:0-5462 GCF_002288905.1 Enhydra lutris kenyoni | reverse complement strand
GGGTATTAGAGAGGGCACGGATTGCATGGAGCACTGGGTGTGGTACAAAAACAATGAATACTGTTATGCTGAAAATAAATTTAAAAAATGATTAAAAACAAAAAGAAAAAAAAAAGAAAAAAAACTTTTTCCAGATACTGTTTTATTTCTGGTTTTGTTAGCATTTTGAGTTGCTTCAAATTTCACACCTTTCTATAAAGTTAGCCTCAAATGTTTTATCCTAGAAGATATTTTAGCCATATTAATCTCTGTCCTCTTAGAGAATATCCATTGTGTGGAAATCTTCAAAAATAAGTTTTTAATCTCCCATTTAAGCATTAAGAGCTGGCCCTTTAGGAAGATCCTGTGAAAAGGTAGTTCCATTAATACATACCTTCCTCAGAGCTTACTGTGGATTTCTCTATTACTGCTATTGTTAAAAAAAAACAAATCTTAACTAATGCAATAACTTTTACTAGCTCAATAAAATAATAACAAAAGGAGAGTAAAAGAGTAAGAGGGTAGGCTGCCTTGCCTTTAATAAGGCTTATACATAAAAATAAATTCATTTATCAATTGGTAAGAAGTAATTCTAAATTTAGAAGAAAAGCTGTATCTTTTTTTAAAGTAATGAAACAGAGAGTGTTCTGAGTCCAATTAATGAATCTGAAAATAAATGAGCTGATTTTAAAACACTGGCTTATTAAACTAATTAAAATGAAATTAATTAGAATCAGGTAACTTCTTTTAAATTGTGGTTTTTATGTAGCTAAAATGTATTATGGTTATCATTATCACTATTAGTTTTTTTTTTCTTTTGTAACCATAGAACAAGCTTTCTCTGCGTTAACCAGGCACTGTCTGACAGTTTACAAATGGATCCCTTAAGGCTTATGTGTCCTGCTACACAGTTCATATCTATGCTATATATAATTTTTACTATTAACTGGCTATGAAGATACTCTCTATCTACATATTACTTTACAGGTGGAAAATAAACAAATTGACATAAAAAACTAACCATCTCAGCCAATACTATGCTGTAGTCCTAAGGCTTGAGGAGAATAAATCATAAAAGAAATATCAATTACAAGATAACAAATGTGAATTGACCCTCAGAGATAATTGTCTTTCTTAAAATCATGTTTAGTTAGCCAGCATATGTACATCACAAGTTAAGAGATAATTTTCATGAGTTGTGTTGAATGGATTTTCAAATTTTAAAAAGAGTAAAAGAGGTAGGTTATGTGTGGATGAACATATGTCAAAAATGGAAGACACATTTCAAATATTCTTATGTTTCCAAAATACCTCAAAAAGGTTTTGATGCCAAATGACTGGTTTCCTGTTTATCAACATGTTCATAGGAGAATTTGAGTTTTCAGTATGAATTTTTTGCTTTTTCTCTATCAAGCACACAGGCAAATAATACAGAAGTTGGTAATATTTAGTTTAAGTTAGAAATTATTGATGTTCTAGTTTAATTACAATGTAATAGCTTTCAAAAATATGTTCGGCTCTAGTTCAAACTAAGTTCTGTTTGTCTGTATAAATATTTTTATTCTGTCATATCTTATTACAATGTATGCCAATCAGCACAATTCATTTTGGCTACAAGATCTTGGTTTAGTTTAGTTCTAGTTTGCTTTTCACAGAAGAGATCAGCAGCTAAAGGTTCTCTAAGTAAAGGCTTTCAATCAATTCTTTTTTTTTTTTAAGATTTTATTTATTTGACAGACAGAGACCACAAGTAGGCAGAGAGGCAGGCAGAGAGAGGAGGAAGCAGGCTCCCTGCTGAGCAGAGAGCCCAATGTGGGGCTCGATCCCAGGACCCCAGGATCATGACCCGAGGCGAAGGCAGAGGCTTTAACCCACTGAGCCACCCAGGCGCCCCTTTCAATCAATTCTTAATCCAACCACTTCTCCTCCCCCTAGTAACAGAGATAGGCCCTAAATACATATTCACTCTTGCACCCTTTGACCCCAAAACACTGCACATCTGGAGGCACCTGGGAGGCTCAAAAGCCTCTGCCTTTGGCTGAGGTCGTGATCTCAGTGTCCTGGGATTGAGCTCCACATGGGGCTCTCTGCTCAGTGGGGAGCCTGCTTCTCTGTCTCTCTCTCTGCCTACTTTTGATCTCTGTCAAATAAATAAATAAAATCTTAAAAACAAAAAAACACTGCACAGCTGGAGAAGCAAACCAGAACATTGTTCTTGTGAGACAACCAGTGCTCTTCAGAAATAGCAGGGCTTTATATGATCTGTTTATGAGTCAGAGAACAAGACTTGGGCTGAGAAATTGCAAATACCAGAGGCACAAATTGGTAAATGGCTGATCAATAATATTGCTGCATAAAAGCTTTGTTACTGACCAAAGCATACTTGTGACACGGTTGAAGAAAAGGAAGACAAATTTGGAAAACAATATGGAGGTTCCTCTAAAAGCTAAAAAGTAGAAATACCCTATGACCCAGCAACTGCACTACTCGGTATTTACCCAAAGGATACAAAAATAATGCTTCAAAGGGACACATACACCCCGATGTTTATAACACCATTATCAACAAGAACCAAATCATGGAAACAGTGCATGTGTTTGCTAACTGATGAATGGATAATGAAGAAATTGTATATGTATGTATATATAATGATAGAGAAGAAACTGAGGGTTGCTGGAGGGGATGTGGGTGGGGAATGGGCTAAATGGATAATGGGTATTAAGGGTAAGGTGGGCACTTTTGGTGAGCACTGGGTGTTATATGTAAGTGATGAATCAGTAAATTCTACTCCTGAAACCAATAAGACACTGTATGTTAACTAACTGGAAATTAAACAAAAACTTGAAACAAAAAAAGAAAGAAAGAAAATTCTATGCCAAATATTTTGCTATGTGCTGTTATATATACAATCTCATTTTTACTAAGAACAATGAATGGCATAAATGTTATCACTCCTCCCAATTTGGGATATGAATAAACTACTGGACCATTTAGGTTAAGTAACTTTTCCAAGGCCACACAGCTAATATATGGTAAAGCCTAGATTTTAACCCTCCAAGGTCCATACTCATTTTTGCTTCTATAAGGGCTGAAGGCAGGAGTATATGGGAGTAGTCTAGACTTTATTCTGGGAAGGTAACATGCAGATCAAATATCCTTGTTCCCATTTAGAAAGCAAAATCTTTTTTTTTTATTTACTATTTATTGAGCATCATTAGCTGTTACATGATTTGTAATTTCAAAGCAAGTTGGAAATTCACACCTTTTTGCAACCCACTTTCTTATCCCCCACTTTAGCCTCAAAAATTTCAAATATACAGGGGCGCCTGGGTGGCTCAGTTGGCTAAGCAACTGCCTTCCGCTCAGGTCATGATCCTGGAGTCCTGGGATCGAGTCCCACATCGGGCTCCCTGCTCAGCAGGGCGTCTGCTTCTCCCTCTGACCTCTCTCCTCTCATGCTCTCTCTTTCTCAAATAAATGGGTAAAATCTTAAAAAAAAATTCAAATATACAGAAAACATACAGCTATTTCAAATGTACAGAAATGATGAAAGAATTTTCAGCAAAACTATATATGCATCACCTAAATTATACAATTAAAATTGCACTATACTTACTTTATTATATATCTGCCCATGAACCCATCAAATAATTTTTTTTCTTATGCATTTTAGAGTAAATTGCAGAGATTGGTGCATTTATCCTTTGTCCAGTTGGTGGCAGGAATTTTTGCTCCATCCTTCAAATTTCTTCTGCCTGTATCAGAAGTAAGCTGACATGAGACAGATTAACAGGAGAAAGACAAACAAAAGTTTGATAACATGATAACACATGGCAGAGACCCAATAAAATGGAGTAACTCCCCAAAATGGCAGCAGCCTTCACCTTGAATACAATCTTTAGCTAAAGACAAAAAGATCTTGGAGTTTGGGAGTCAGTTACACAAGGTTACCGAGAAAAGCACAGTAAAAAAAAGTTAAGTAAAGATTATGCAGATTTAAGTCCATGTTTTTTTCACTGATAATAGTTTCTAGAGATTTAGTCATCCCTCTCTTCTGGAACAGCAAGAGAGATACCCTGACAAATGGAAATTTTCCTTATAAATGTAAATATCTTTTACAAAAATGGTATTTCTACTTATTTTTGTATTTTTTTAAATTTTTAAGTTTTTAATTAAATTCCAGTTAGTTAACATATAGCATAATATTAGTTTCAGGTATAGTATTTAGTGATTCATCACTTATATACAACACCCAGTGTTCCTCATAGCCAGTGCTCTCCTTAATACCCATGACCTATTTAACCCATCACCCCAACCACCTTCCCTCCAGCAACCCTCAGTCTGTCTTCTATAGTTAAGAGTCTGTTTTGTGGTTTGTCTCTGTCTCCTTTTCTTCCCCCATGTTCATTTTATTTCTTAAATTCCACGATTGAAATCATATGGTTTTTGCCTTTCTCTATTTTACTTAGTGTAATACTCTCTAGCTCCATTCACAGTGTTGCAAATGACAAGATTTCACTCTTTTGGTGGCTGAGTAATATTCCATTGTATATATCTATACCACATTTCTATCCATTCATCAGTCAATGTGTATTGGGGCTTTTTCCATACTTTGGCTTTTGTTTATAATACTGCTATAAACATTGGGGGTGCATGTGTCTTTTCAAATCAGTATTTTTGTGTCCTTTGGGTAAATACCTAGTAGTGCACTTGCTGGATCATAGACTAGTTCTATTTTTAACTTTTTAAGGAACACCCATACTGTTGCCCAGAGATCTGCACCACTCTGCATTCCCACCAACTGCATAAGAAGTTTCCCCTACCTCCACATCCTTGCCAACACTTGTTGTTTCCTGTATTATTAATTTTAGCAATTCTTACATGTGTGATGTGATATCTCATTGCAGTTTTGATTTGTATTTCCCTGATGATAAGGGATGTTGAGCATCTTTTCATGTGTCTGTTAGCCAATAGAATGATACTTTAAAAGTGTAAATTACATTATTACTTTGCCTTAAACTCCCTAGTCCAGGGTTTCTTAACTTATTTTTGTATCAGGAACCCCTTTGGTAGTTTGGTGAAACCTCAATCCCTTATCAAATTTTTTTAAGAATGCAAAAATTTTTTAAAGGAATACAAAGTAAACCAGTTATTCTGGAGTACAGAACCAAAATATTTTAAAAACCAAATTTATGATATAGTAATGTATGTTTTTTTAAATCATTTTTTAATTTATTTTCAGCATAACAGTATTCATTGTTTTTGTACCACACCCAGTGCTCCATGCAATCCGTGCCCTCTCTAATACCCACCACCTGGTTCCCCCAACCTCCCAACCCCCACCTCTTCAAACCCTTCAGATTGTTTTTCAGAGTCCCTAGTCTCTCATTGTTCACCTCCCCTTCCAATTTCCCTCAACTCCCTTCTCATAACTCCCCATGTCCTCCATGCTATTTGTTATGCTCCACAAATAAGTGAAACCA
>NW_019155522.1:0-5466 GCF_002288905.1 Enhydra lutris kenyoni | reverse complement strand
AAGTCAGCCCATCACAAAGGTCTTGGGTTATAAAGCAAATTAACACAAAGGCTGGATGGAGCATGTACATATGTATATACACGGCAATATTACTGATACATTTGCAATGTTCCTCTCAGAGACACAGCAAGTATGGGATGGAATGCGATCTGCTTGTTCCTTCATGTGGGAGAGCCCGATGCTGCTTTCAAACCACCCCTTCGAGGGCACACAATGTCTAAGAATAAAGGTAAATAAACAAACATGGCACTTACTGATACATTAATCAGAGCAACACGGAGCACACAATTCAATTCCTGTGTGGTGACCTGGAAGCTGCAAATAGTCATCAAAGCATCAGGAGACCAGCAACACCCCTGTGGGATTTAGCCTTCCTGTGTGAGTCACCACCCAGAACTCACATCGCCCACTGTGGATCAACACTGGTCACACCCATTCCCTAACTGGGAACGAACGAGGGGTTCCAGGTACCCAGAATTTAGATGAGGAGGCAAAAAAGCGGACAGCTCAGCATCATTAACCATGTTGGGGTGGTGACGTATGCACAGTACTGGGAACTGGCAGGCACCAGACACCGCCGCAGACTGCCACTTACTTACATCCTGCAGTAACTTCACAGACATCAGAAAGCACTATGCAGGTTCTGAATTTTTCTGAAAATGGCTGGTTCTCATGGGAAGTCACTGCACTGTGGACATTCGGGGGAACCATGGTCAATTCAGGTAGCTGGCTACCTCAGAGGTTGTCCTCCACCCTAAACGCCACTACAGAAGTAGTATCACCTTCTGTACTGTTTTAGATCCTTCCTGCAGCGCGAAGGCTGTAATGTCTCAAAGCATTATGACTCAAAGAGATTTCCCACATTCATGGCTCTCTAAGGCCTTTCTCTTGAGTGAACTAGCTTGTGACAACGGAGGGCAGTACTTGTAATAAAGGATTTCCCACATTCATTGCACTCATAAGGCCTTTCTCCAGTGTGAAGTCTCTGGTGACGGTGGAGGGCAGAATTATCAGCAAATGATTTCCCACATTCATTACACATATAAGGCCTTTCTCCAGTGTGAACTCTGTTGTGAGAACGGAGGGAAAATACAGTACGGAAAGATTTCCCACATTCATTGCACTCATAAGGCTTTTCTCCAGTGTGAAGTGTTAGGTGGGAATGGAGGGCAGATCTAGTAAAAAAGGATTTCCCACATTCATTACACTCATAAGGCCGTTCACCTGTGTGACGCATTTTGTGTTTACTGAGGGTACTTTTTTTGACAAACGATTTGCTACAGTCAGGGCATTTATAAGGTTTCTCTCCACTGTGAACTATCTGGTGATCCTGGAGCTGTTTACTAGTGATGAAAGATTTCTCACATTCACTGCACTTATAAGGTTTCTGTCCAGTGTGAAGTATCTGGTGAGTTCGGAGTGTAGAATTTGCAGTAAAGGATTTCCCACATTCATGGCACTCGTAAGGCTTTTCTCCAGAGTGAGTTCTCTGGTGACGACGGAGAGCACTAAAACTCATAAAACATTTGCCACATTCGCTACACTCATAACGCCTTTCCCCAGTGTGAATTTTCTGGTGATAATGGAGAGCAGAATTAGAGATAAATGATTTCCCACATTCACGGCATTCATAAGGCCTTTCTCCAGTGTGACGTCTGCAGTGATTACGAAAGCCAAAAAGAGTAGTACAACATTTCCCACATTCAATACACTGATAAGGTTTCTGTCCAGCATGAGTTTGCTGGTGAAAATGGAAGGAACATTTAGCAGTAAAAGATTTCCCACATAAATAACACTTATAAGTTTTTTCACCTGGATTAAGCTTGATGTGATAATGGACAGAACTTTTTCGACGAAAGTATTGCCCACATTCAATGCACTCATAAGGCCTTTCTCCAGTGTGAACTCTCTGATGACGACAGAGGGCAGAATTCCTAGCAAAGGATTTCCCACACTCACTGCACTTATAAGGCTTTTCTCCAGTGTGAACCCACTGGTGAGAAGAGACTTGAGAATTACTTGTAAAAGATTTGCCACATTGATGGCACATATAAGGCTTTTCTCCAGTGTGAACCCACTGATGACAAGAGAGTTGAGAATTACTTGTAAAAGATTTGCCACATTGATGGCACATATAGGGCTTTTCTCCAGTGTGAACACTATGGTGATGATGGAGGCCACTACGACTCATAAAAGATTTGCCACATTTGCTACACTCGTAAGGCCTTTCTCCACTGTGAACTCTGTGGTGATAACGGAGGGAAGTAATATGAACAAAACATTTCCCACATTCATTGCATTTATAAGGCCTTTCTCCAGTGTGAATTCTCTGGTGAGAACGGAGAGATGAAGTACTGGTAACAGATTTCCCACAATCACTGCACTCATACTGTCTTTTCCCTGTGTGAGATCGCTGATGATAACAGAGGGCAGACATAGACGGAAAAGATTTTGTACAGACATGACACTTATAAAACCTATCTCCAGACTGAACCCTATGAGTAATCGACACTGAGCTACCGCTCACAGATTTCACACACCCGCTACAAACATAATTTTTCCCTCCACTGGGCAATTTCTGGACATTAAGGGGGACACATTTGCCACCTAAGGATTTCCCACATTTGCTGCACATGTACTGCCTGGACCCACCCTGAGTCTTCCCATGTTCGTTCAGGGTTGGTCGTTGCCCAAGGGATTTTCCACATGGACCAAACTCATGATGTCGTGCTCCAGTATGGTATCTCTGGTGTATGGCATATAAGGATTTGTACCTGAANAAGTCAGCCCATCACAAAGGTCTTGGGTTATAAAGCAAATTAACACACAGGCTAGAGTATGTACATATGTATATACACGGCAATATTACTGATACATTTGCAATGTTCCTCTCAGAGACACAGCAAGTATGGAATGGAATGCGATCTGCTCATTCCTTCATGTGGGAGAGCCCGATGCTGCTTTCAAACCGCCCCTTCGAGGGCACACAATGTCTAAGATCATAGGTAATTAAACAAACATGGCACTTACTGATACATTAATCAGAGCAACATGGGGCACACAATTCCTGTGTGGTGACCTGGAAGCTGCAAATAGTCATCAAAGCATCAGGAGACCAGCAACACCCCCGTGGGACTTAGCCTTCCTGTGCAAGTCACCACCCAGAACTCACATCGCCCACTGTGGATCAACACTGGTCACACCCATTCCCTAACTGGGAATGGAACGAGGGGTTCCAGGTACCCAGAATTTGGATGAGCAGTCGATAATGCGGACAGCTCAGCGTTATTTACCATGTTGGGGTGGTGACATATGCATACCGTGGACTGCCAGGTGCCAAACACTGCCACAGACACTGCCAGTGACTTCCATCTTGCGGTGACTGCACCCACATCAGAAAGCACTATGCAGGTTCCGAATTTTTCTGAAAATGACTGGATTGTATGGGAAGTCACTCCACTGGGGACATTCGGGGAACCATGTTCAATTCAGGTAGGTGGCCACCTCAGAGGCTGTCCTCCAGCCTAAATGCCACTAAGCAAGTTGTTTCACCTTCTGTGCTGTTTTAGATCCTTCCTGCAGTGTGAAGTCTGTAATGGTATCTAAAACCACTAAGACTAATAAAAGATTTCCCACATTCATTGCACTGGTAAGGCTTTTCTCCAGTGTGAACACTCTGGTGTGAACGGAGAGCATAACTAACAGTAAATGATTTCCCACATTCATTACACTCATATGGCCGTTCTCCCGTATGAACTCTCTTGTGATAACGGAGGGTAGAACTGGCAGTAAATGATTTCCCACATTCATGGCACTTGTAAGGCCGTTCTCCAGTGTGAACTCTCTTGTGTCGACGGAGGGCAGAACTAGTAGTACAGGATTTCCCACATTCATTGCACTGATAGGGTCTTTCCCCTGTGTGAAGTCTCTGGTGCGAACGGAGGGCAGAACTAACGGTAAATAATTTCCCACATTCATTACACTCATAAGGCCTTTCCCCAGTGTGAAGCCTCTGGTGGTAACGGAGGGCAGAACTAGCAGTAAATGATTTCCCACATTCAGTACACTCATAAGGCCGTTCACCTGAGTGAAGCTTTTTGTGTACATTGAGGGTATCTTTTCGGGGAAAGGATTTGCTACATTCAGGGCATTCATAAGGTCTCTCTCTACTATGAACTATCTGGTGAGTACGGTGCTGTTTACTAGTGACAAAAGATTTCCCACATTCACTGCAATTATAAGGCTTTTTTCCAGTATGAAATCTCTGGTGATAACGAAGGGAGGAACTACTGGTGAAAGATTTCCCACATTCATGGCACTCATAAGGCTTTTCTCCAGTGTGAACACTCTGGTGATAACGGAGGGCAGCACTAGTAGTGTAAGATTTCCCACATTCACAGCACTGATAAGGCCGTTCTCCGCTGTGCAGTCTCTGGTGATAACGGAAGGCCGAATTACCAGTAAAAGACTTCCCACATTCACGGCACTCATAAGGCCTTTCTCCTGTATGAACTCTCTGGTGACTACGGAGGGCTGAACTACTAGTACAAGATCTCCCACATTCAAGGCAACGATAAGGCTTTTTCCCGGTGTGAACACGCTGGTGAAAATGGAGGGAATACCTAGCAGTAAAAGACTTCCCACATTCATTACACTCATAAGGCCTTGCACCTGAGTGAACCTTTATGTGTACATTGAGGCTAGTTTTTCGCATAAATGATTTGCCACATTCACTGCACTCATAAGGCCTTTCCCCAGTGTGAACTCTCTGGTGGTAACGTAAGACAAGACTACCAGCAAAAAATTTCCCACATTCACTGCACTCATAAGGCCTAACTCCACTGTGATTTTTCTGGTGATAATGTACGGCAGAACTACCAGCACAAGATTTCCCACATTCATTGGATTTATAAGGCTTTCTTTCAGTGTGAACCCTCTGGTGAGAACGGAGGGCAGACCTACTGGTAACAGATTTCCCACAATCACTGCACTCATACTGTCTTTTCACTGCATGAGTTCTCTGATGATAACAGAGGGCAGACACAGACGGAAAAGATTTTGCACAAACGCGACACTTATAAAACCTATCTCCAGACTGAACCCTATGAGTATTCAACACTGAGCTACTGCTGACAGATTTAGTACACCCGCTACAAACATAATTTTTCCCTCCACTGGGCAATTTCTGGACATGAAGGGGGTCATATTTGCCACCTAAGGATTTCCCACATTTGCTGCAAGTGTACTGCCTGCATCCACCCTGAGTCTTCACATGTTCATTCAGGGTTGGTCGTTGCCCAAGGGATTTCCCACATGGACCAAACTCATGATGTCGTGCTCCAGTATGGTATCTCTGGTGTATGGCAAATAAGGATTTGTACCTGAATGTTTTCCCACATTCACTGCACACAAAGGACTCTCTACCAAGGTGGACACCCTGGTCTCGAGTATCTGTGTGTTTGGGAA
>NW_019155521.1:0-5475 GCF_002288905.1 Enhydra lutris kenyoni | reverse complement strand
TATATATATATATACATATATATATATGTATATATATATATATGACACTAATACACACACACACACACACACACACACACACACATAGCAATTTTAAAAAGGGATTAAAGTCAGAAACCAAAACAATGAAATTTATCAAATTTAGTACTAATGTAGTATCTATGCAAATATATATTTATATTTATATAATTAACTTGAAAAGCAATAGCTAAGAAATGAGAGACTGAGAGATTCACTGACCTGGAGTGGTAGCAAAAGACTTCATTAACAAACTAGAAGTGGAATCTTGAGAGATGTTTAGGATGTACATGGTAAGGAAGCGAGGGCACCCCAACCAGAGTTGTTTAATGTAGGAAAAGGCACAGAGGTATACCTGCATGGGGGAGAGAAAGGATAAAACCAATGATAGAAATAATCATGTGTACAAGAGTTGAGTGAGATTATTGATAGCTTAGTAAGCCTAGAAAAGAGGCTGCAATATAATTAGGTAGAAAACAGGAAGGTTCTTGGTCCAGAAGATGACAGAATTTATCTAATTAAAAAATAACAAAAAAAAACACAATAAATGAAACAGCTTCAAAATTATGATATATTATAGCACAGAAGAGAACTAAGTCAAAGTGAAGAAGGCTATTTTAGTAGGTGATGAGTAAAGAGATGAGCAACTGAAAAAAGGAAATGGAAGTGAAAATGAACACAGAGAGGCAAATCAGAAAGACATATCAAATAAAGAAATATCATACTGTTTTCTATGACTTTTATAACAGTTTGGATGTAGGGGACAAAGGAGAAGGAAGTTAAAGAAAACTTTAATGCTTTTAGCTATGACAAGAAGTGATGGTATCACTGGGATAAAATTATATGATGAGGTCTGATTTATACATGAGATTGAACTACAGGTAGGATGATATTTAACAAGTACCTTGGGGAGTCATGAGCACAAAAACGATTGAAGAAGGACACTTCAACTATCACCACTTGATTCTCCAAATTTTGATCCAAATATCAAAATAGATTTTACCTGAGTAAATAAAGCCATGGGAGTTCATGTCCTGAAGACTTCTATACCCCATTTATCTTCTGTTCCATAGAAATAAAACTGTAGCCTGGCATATACATGGCTGATGTGGTAAATCAAACCATGGCTCTCAAAAATATCCACATCTTAATCTTCAAAACCTGTGAATATATTAGGTCACATGACAAAGGGACATTAAGGTTGTAGATTAAATTAACATGATTAATTACCTGACCTTTCAAATAGGAAGATTGTTCTGAATTATCTGGGAAAGCCCAGTGTAATAATAGGGTCTTCCTTTAAAATGGAAGAGGGAGGCAGAAATGGAGGGTAGCCCAAGAGAAATTTGAAAAAGATATGCTGCCGTCTTTGAATGCAGAGGAAGGGGCACCAAGTCAAGGAATGTGAGAACCCTCTAGAAACTGAAAAAGGCAGGGAAACAAATTCTTCCCTAATGTCTCCAGAAAGAATGTAGCCCTACCATGCTTTTAACCCAGTGAGGCTCATTTCAGATTTCTGACCTCCAAACTACAAGACAATATATTTATGATGTTTTGCACCATGAAATTTGTGATAATTTGTTGTAGCAGCAATAGGAAACTAATACAACTAACTAGCTATGCTATATTTCCCTCTTGATCTTATAGTTAGGTGTGATCATGTGATTAAATTTTCACAAATGAAATGATAGAGGAAGCGATGTGTACTTTTGGGGAAGTATTCATCACATGACTTGTCACCTTTCCCCAGTATTTCCTAGTCAGCACCTTGGGCCTAGTATATTCCCTTATGTGGAAGCTGTGAACTAAGATGCTAGTTGGCCCCAGCTTGTTTTTCCTTATTAAGGAAATCTTCCCCTGTTCTGGGTACAGTGAATTTTCTTGTACTACTTATGCCTGTGCATTATATGGCACCTGGCCAGCCACCCAGCAGATTTGCCACTACATGAAGGAAATAAGGGTTTGAACTGCATAATAAGAAGGATGCATATAATCCAACACTTGTTTCAATTACCAGGAGTTACCTACTGGCCATGGGAGACCAGCACCCACTACAGAAGCTGATCTGTGAGTAAAATGTTATTCCTACTAACACCTTGTGTTTTGAGTCCCTCTTGGCAACTCCACAGAAGATCCAGTGGATCAATATTTGCAGGCTCCTAATTTTGTTGGTTGGCTTTATTATAATCTTTGCCACCCTCTGTACAAGGTGGATATTCTTAGCTGGGATTGGTAGCTGTATCTTTTTGCTCAACATGCATAGTATCTAGGCTAGAGTCTTTAAAATAGTCAGCCCATTTTCTTCACATTCTCTTTTACTATCCAGTGAAATGGAACATAAGTGTGACTGTGACCACACTTTGACCATGAATACAATATCCTAGGAAGTTTCAAAGGTAATAAAATGGAAGGGAACTGGACTTCTAAGTTACTCTGTACAGGAAAACTTCTGACTAATCTGGAGCTTGGATTATTACATGAGAAAACTAAATATGCATCTTGTCTGAGCTCTTACATTCTGGATTCTTTATGTTATAGTAGCTAGTATGACCGTGTATTAGTCAAGGTTCTCCAGAGAAACAGTACCAACAGGAGATATATATAGATATATGAACCAATGAACCAATTCCTTATTATATAATATTATATAATTTTATTATATATTATTACATAATAATATATAATATTATAATAATATTAATATATTATAATAAATAATAAATAAATGATAGATAATAAATAATAGATAATAAATAATATAATATATAATAATATATAATATATAATATTACATATAATATTATATAATAAGAAATCGGTTCATAAATTTATGGAAGCTAAGAAGTCCCCTGATCTGCCATCTGTAAGCTAGAGACTCACAAAACCCAGTGGTGTAATTCAGTCCAAATCCAAAGGCCTGAAAACCAGGAGTGCCAAAGGCAGGAGAAAATTGACATCCCAGTTCAAGTAAAGACAGCAAGGGCTGACATCTTCCTTCCTCTGCCTTTTTATTTAATTAAGTCCCTTGATGATTGGATGATGCCAAACCACATTGGAGAGAGCAAACTACTTTACTAGGTCCACCAATTCAAATGCTAATTTCAGCAGGAAACACCCTCATGGATACACCCAGAAATAATGTTCAAATATCTAGGCATCCTCTGATGCAGTCAAGTTGACACATAAATCATCACAGACCCTAAATGATAGAGTTGATTTTGTTGAAGGAAGGAATGTGTGTGTGCTGAAAGAAAGAAGTTGGAGAGAATTTAGAGAGAGGTTGGAAAAATGTCTTTGGGATCATCTTTATATAAAGGGTAGGAAGAGGAAACAGCAAAGACTGAAAAGGACCATACAATGTTACAGAATCTACAGGAATGCAAAATTTCAAGAAGGGCATGATCAGTAATTGGAACTGTACTAGAAAGATATGACTAGTGAATCATTCTTGTTTCTTTCATTTGCCCTCCTCCATCTATCTGTGTTGCTATAAATACCATCTACACACTTATTATTCCCAAATGTTTATCTCCAGACCAGATCACCCTTACTTAATGTTGCCACTTGGATCTCTAGGCATCTCAAACTTAATATATCAAAAAATGGACACATGAGAACCCTCTAGAAAAAGTCTGCTTTTCATTCTGACTGTGCTACCTCAATAAAAGTACTTCATTCCTCCAACTGCCCAAGCTTGAAAACTGAAACTTCTTTTTTTCTCCTTCACCTTTCACTCTCAATCCATTAGTCCATCATCAAATCCCACCAAGTTAACATAAAAAACCTCTAATTTTACCCTTATCAAATCTGCAATCACTGCTTATCTGAAATGAATTATACTTTACCAACTGTACCCTTCCAATCCATTTTCCTCATATTTCAAAACTGTAAATAATATTCCATCATTCCTTTTTAACATGAAACACCTTACCATTGCACTCATAAATGAAATAAAATAATTAACATGGCCTAAAATAGCCCAACATAACATTCCTAGAGTTACCCTTCCAACTTTTTCTTTCACCAATTTCTCTCCTTGCTCTTTATGCTGTGGCTGCACAAAATGACTTTCAGTTTTACTAATGCACCAATTCTCTTCCTCAGGGTTTCATACATGCTTCTCCCATTGCCTTTTCTATTCTTTCACCTACTTAACTCTTCTCATTCTTTTTTGGCCATGGGTTTCTCAGATAGACATTCCTTATTCTTCAGATAAGATGACCATTGTTATCTTCATAGGATCACATTATTTTCTTTCATAGCACTTGTCAAATATTTAATCCTTGTTGAGTAATTCCTTTGTTAGTGTTTATTTTCCTCTTAGTTTCTGTATCTATGAAGACAGAGATTATGTGTTTTGTCGACCACTCTATACACAATTCCCAATTTGTAATAATATTTAACATGTAGTATGTACTCAGTAAATATTTGAGGATCTTGATGAGTTTTGGTAAATACTTTCCATTTGAGTGGTGGAAGCAAGAATTTAAACTTCAGAGATTTAAGAAGAGAATGGGAAGAGCTAATGGAATTGGGAGGTGATATAGAAGAAGAGACAAAGTTGGCTCTGAAAAGGGATTGCTGATTGCCTGGATTAGTCTTATTTCTCTTCTTAACCATTAGATAATTTATACACATGAAAGTCCTACATTTAATAAATATTAACATTGACCACCATTAGAAAGTGTGCCTTGACATCAATTACTATGTTAATAGAAATGTTCCTTAGCTCCTAAGGTCCAATTACCATAGAAATAAAGAAAAATTGTAGAAGAGACATGTAAATGAAAAATGAAAGTACAATTGGAAATGTGATTACATTTGGAAAAGATAATGCACTGCCAAGATTTCTGTTTACTGCCAACATTAAGTTTTGCCAGGTCACAAACAAACAAATAAAACAAAAACAAACAACAAAAACAAAACTTTAAGTAGACAATTACAAAGAGATCATGTGAGAATAAAAAAAGAGTAGAAAAAGGCAGATAAGCTTCAAAGTAAATGACTAGGAAAATATTCTTTGAAAACATTATTGTAACCATGTATAATAAGGTACAATTATTAACAAGGGAGTTTTAATGGACTTATTTCTCAAAAGAGAATCTTATCTCGCATTCTCAATTTTTCTGATCTACCATTTTTATTCTTCAACCTGTCTGAGCCAGACAAGTTTTTTATATTTCCACGATGTAGAATAAAAAAAAAGAAAAAGTAGACAGAGAAAGACGAGATGGAAGGACAAAGGTGTCTGAAAAAGAAGAAAAGACTAAATGAGGTTAATGGAATTAACAAGATAAAGGATGAGGGAGCAGATGGATTAAAATTTCTGCAAGCTGTTCTGTAGAAGATTATTTGACCATAGAGTTGAGGGTCCATATCTGGGCTCTCTACTATGTTCCACTGGTCTATGTGTCTGTTTTTATGCCAGTACCATGCTGTTTTGGTGATCACAGCTTT
>NW_019155520.1:3723-5486 GCF_002288905.1 Enhydra lutris kenyoni | reverse complement strand
AGAGGTGCCTGCTTGTCTCTTCACCCCCCTTGTCACTAAAAGTGTGATTGATATTGGTCAAGGGAGCACCCTTCTGGAGGCTGCCTTTGCCAGGACTACTGTCCAGGCCCAAGGAAGGGTGCGTTCAGACCCCAGGGTCACGTAGTTCGTGGAAGGCTGCCATTGAGGGATCCTGACCAGAGATCATGCAGCATTCTCTCAGGCATGGCCTGGAATCATTCAAACACTTTGGCCAGGTACAGAAAACCACAGTCATACAGAGCACCAACTGGTGCCCACACCAGAATCTCTCGCACATGTGCGATAGTGCATAGACACCATGGTCCATGCAGGGCATGAATAGTGTGGAAGTCTGTGGACCTAGAGAGCACAAGCAGGAGACCACACCAGACTCTCATGTGCGGGCAGGAGTCCACCCAGCCAAGTGGTGGTGCAAGTAGTAGAAAACTGGGGGCTCAGGGACCATGGACTGGAGGCTCTGCCACACTCTCTCTGGCATGGATCATCATTGTTAGTGGCCATCCTGGGTCACTGGGTTTAGGCCATGTTTCTGACTACCTGATTCCATCAGTTGCCCTTAATATTTTTGATTGCTTGTCTAGTATGGCCACGGAATCGAGGGGTAGCCTCATGGGTCCATGGGAGATTCTAGGTATCTGGGGATTCTGCCCAGGTCCCAAGAGTGTGGTGTCTTTCTGGGGGAAGGGATGAGTGCTGTTTTCCATCTCAGGCGTCCCGCCCAAACAGGGATTCCAGAGACGGGTTCTGGGTCTGGGCGCCTGGATAAGCACGCCATGGCTTACGTATTGGGCCTATGGGCATGGCAGGCTCCACTGTGGGCTCCTGGTCCAGCTCCCGAGGGGGATTTTTTGAAAGGTGTCTCAGGCTGAGGGTCACAATACCTGTTTGTGCCTAGCTGCCCCTCCTGAGTAGGCGTGGTCTCAGGGGCCATGCACCTGGCCCCCACTCTGAGGATTGACCACATTCTTAACATCCAGTTTTCCTGCCATGGGGAAGGAGGAGTACTGTTTAGTGGTAAGGTTCCCCAAAGGGCAGTAATTTGAGCTAGGTTCTGGATGCAGATATCTGAATACCCAGGTTGGTTTGACATGACAACCACGAGCCAAGGAAGGTCCCACCTGCAGGATATGGGGCCCACAACCTGGGTGGCTGACAGGAGGTCGGGGCTCGGGCTGTGTCAGACAGAGCATTAGTTCACAGGCCAGCCTATGATATTGGGGTTCCGTTGTTGGCCGTGCACCTGGATCCTCAGGTGAGGTTTCTGGACAGACCCATACGGCACTTCTTCTTTCTGGTGGCCAGGCAGAAGGCTGCCTTATGTCTCCAGAATTCCACATTGGAGGGCTTGCAGGCGTCGAGTGTGAGGATGGAGTCTGAAAACACAAGCTACGGTTAAGTTCTGTGCCAAGCGTATGGAAGATCCAGTGTGCAGCAGCTCTTTGGAGGTTTCCAGCACCTGAGTAAGGACGAGTGTCAGACGTCTGCTCATGCGGAAGTTTGTATCCATGATGACCAACGAATGGTGGGGTGTCCTCCAGAAGCCTCAAAAGCTTTCCCAAAGTGTAGCTTGTGAGCTGCTTCAAACAGCAAGGTGTCCTCCTGTGAGACTGGAGAAGTCCAGTTTGAGGAGTCCAGGGTCCCCCATTTGGAAAGATTCGATAGCAGAGCTCTCTGAATGGAAGCCTGGAAAGCCCACTCGCGATACCATTGCAGCCAAGGAAGAGGGCAGACTTGATCTGCTG
>NW_019155520.1:0-3172 GCF_002288905.1 Enhydra lutris kenyoni | reverse complement strand
ACCAACTCGCATAAGGGATAGGGTTGAGGTGATTGCAGGCCCGATCTGCAGACCATGAGAGCACTTCCTTGGGACGGGACATTCGGGTGGATGGAAGGCAGTAGCACTGGCTTTTCTGTCTGGATTGCATGCCTAGTAAGGCCACGGAATGGAGGGGTAGCCTCATGGGTCCACGGGAGATTCTAAGTATCTGGGGATTCTGCCTAGCTCCAAAGAGTGTGGGGTCTTTCTGGGGGAAGGGGAGAGTGCTGTTTTCCATCTAAGGGGTCCTGCATGAACAGGGATTCCAGAGATGGTTTCTGGGTCCAGGCACCTGGATAAGCCCACCAAGGCTTAGGATTTGGGCCTATGGGCATGACAGGCTCCACTGTGGGCTCCCGGTCCAGCTCGCGAGGGTGCTTGTTTGAAAGGAGTCTCAGGCTGAGGATCACAACGCCTGTTTGTGCCCAGCTGTCCCTCCTGAGTGGGCGTGGTCTCAGGGGCCATGCACCTGGCTCCCACTCTGAGGATTGGACACCATTCTCAACACCCAGTTTTCCTGCCATGTGGAAGGAGGAGTACTGTTTTGTGTTTCAGGTTCCCCGAAGTTCAGGAATTTGAGCTACATTCTGGGGACAGATACCTGAATACCCAGGATGGTTCGACATAACAATCTCAGGCCAAGGCACATCCCACCTGCAGGATATGGGGCCCTCAACATGGGTGGCTGACAGGAGGTCGGGGATCGGGCTGTGTCAGACAGAGCATTAGTTCACAGGCCGGCCTATGATATTGGGGATCCGTTGTTGGCCATGCACCTGGACCCTCAGGTGAGGTTCTAGACAGAGCCATAGGGCACTTCTTCTATCTGGTGGCCAGGCAGAAGGCTGCCTTGTGTCTCCAGAATTCCCCATATGGAGGACTTGCAGGCGTCGAGTGTGAGGACGGAAGTCTGAAAACACAAGCTATGGTTAAGTTCTGTGCCAAGCGTATGGCAGATACAATGTGCAGCAGCTCTTTCGAGATTTCTGGCACCTTAGTAAAGGCGAGTGTCAGAAGTCTGCTCACGCTGAAGTTTGTATCCATGATGACCAACGAATGGTAGGGTGTTCTCAAGAAGCCTCAAAAGCTTTCCCAAAGTGTAGCTTGTGAGCTTCTTCAAATAGCAAGATGTCCTCCTGCAGGACCGGGAAATCCAGTTAGAGGGTTCCAGGGTCCCCCATTTGGAAAGATTCGATAGCAGAGCTCTCCGAATGGAAGCCTGGAAAGCCCACCTCGTGTTAAATTTGCAGCCGAGGAACCAGGCAGGCTTGATCCGCTGCCTCTCGTTCAAAGTTCCAAGTGATCTGACTTGACGGAGGTTCTCAGTCTGACGGGTCACAATGCTGCTTGGTGTCCAGGGAGACCTTATAATGTGGCGGTGCCTCCGGGCCCATGCAGGATTCTCCTTCCCTGAGGATTGGACCCAGTTCCCTAGAGCCAGGTTAGCTTCTAGGGACAAGAGGTGTACTGTTGTATGGCTCAGGGAACACATGATGGATTATATGTTGGTTTTCCAGAACAGGCCACTGTGGACAGAGTCCTGAAAACCAAGTTAGGGATCTGATGTGGTGATAGGGCATGTCAGTTTCAATCTTCTGGCTCAGTGCCTATGACGTGAGTGTCTTCCTTGAGGTAGGTGTTGAGAGTGTGTCAGACGACGCCCTTTTTCCAGAGCGGCCTATGAAATTGGGGTGGGCTCAGGGGCCTTACCCGTTTCTCCTAATCTGGAGCATTTGGGCAACTGAGACAGGCAGCAATTCCTCGAGAGAGCAGGCCTGGTGATGCAGTGTGGTTCTGGAGGCCCCATCCTGGAGGACATGTGGGTCAGGTCTTAGGTCTGAGTCTTCAGACACCAACTCGGGTGAGGGTTAGGAGCAAGGTGATTGCAGGCCCGATCTGCAGAGAGTGAGGGCAGCTCCTCGCGATGGGACATTCGGGTGGATGGAAGGCAGTAGCACAGGCTTTTCTGTCTGGATTGTGTGTCTAGTATGGCCACGGAATGGATGGGTAGCCTCATGGGTCCTTGGGAGATTCTAGCTATCTGGGGATTCTGCCTGACTCCCAAGAGTGTGGTGTCTTTCTGGGGGAAGGGAAGAGTCCTGTTTTCCATCTCAGGGGTCCCGCCTGAACAGGGATTCCAGAGACGGGTTCTGGGTCCGGGCACCTGGATAAGCCCACCAAGGCTTTGGGTTTGGCCTATGGGCATGACAGGCCCCACCTGTGGGCTCCTGGTCCAGCTCCCGTGAGGGCTTGTTTGAAAGGAGTCTCAGGCTGAGGGTCACAGTGCCTGTTTGTGCCCAGCTGCCCCTCCTGAGTGGGCGTGGTCTCAGGGGCCATGCACCTGGCTCCCACTCTGAGGATTGGACCACATTCTCAACATCCAGGTTTCCTGCCATGTGGAACGAGGAGTACTGTTTTGTGTTTCAGGATCCCCGAAATGCAGGAATTTGAGCTACGTTCTGGGGACAGATACCTGAATACCCAGGATGGTTCAACATGACAACATCGGGCCAAGGCACGTCCCACCTGAGGATATGGAGCCCGCAACCTGGGTGGCTGACAGCAGGTCTGGGCTCCGGCTGTGTCAGACAGAGCATTAGTTCACAAGCAGGCCTATGATATTGAGGTGCTGTTGTTGGCCATGCAGGTGGATCCTCAGGTGAGGTTTCTGGACAGATCCATACAGCACTTCTTCTTTCTGGTGGCCAGGCGGAAGGCTGCCTTGTGTCTCCAGAATTCCCCATAAGGAGGGCTTATAGGCGTCGAGTGTGAGCATGGAAGTCTGAAAACCCAAGCTATAGTTAAGTTCTGTGCCAAGCTTATGGCAGTTACAGTGTGTAACAGCTCTTTCGAGATTTCCGGCACCTGAGTAAGGGCGAGTGCCAGATGTTTGCTCAAGCTGGAGTTTGTATCCATGATGACCAAGGAACGGTGGGGTGTCGTGAAGAAGCCTCGAAAGCTTTCCCAAAGAGAAGCTTGTGAGCTGCTTCAAAAAGCAAGTTGTCCTTCTTTGGGACAGGGGAAGTCCAGTTTGAGGGCTCCAGGGTCCCCCATTTGAAAGATTCAATAGCGGAGCTCTCTGAATTGAAGCCTGGAAAGCCCACCTCGCGATACCATTGCAGCCAAGGAAGAGGGCAGACTTGATCTGCTG
>NW_019155519.1:0-5488 GCF_002288905.1 Enhydra lutris kenyoni | reverse complement strand
TACCATGTGCAACAATGTGGATGAAACTGGAGGGTAATATGCTGAGCAAAATAAGTCAATCAGAGAAGGGCAATTATCACATGGTTTCACTCATACGTGGAATATGAGCAACAACATTGAGGATCACAGGGTAAGGGAGGGAAAACTGAATGGGAAGTCATCAGAGAGGGAGAAAAAGAATGAGAACATAAATTAAGGGCTGCTGGAGGGGAGGTGGGGGCATGGCATAAATGGGTGATGGATATTAAGGAGGGCATATGATGTGATGAGCACTGGGTATTATAAGAAACTGATGAATTACTGAACTCTACATCTGAAACTAGTGATATATTATATGTTGGCTAATTGAATTTAAATTAAAAAATTAAAGGGAATATATATACATAATTACATTAAAAAATTACTCATGTTGATTACCTAAACAGATGAAATTAACCAGATCACTATAAAAAAAAACAACCTCCATTTCTTTTCTATTGTATTATCTTAATAGTGAACATGTTTAAAACATTTTAATAAGCATTTATGTGATCATACTATGAATTTTAATCTTGTTTAGAATGGTCCCATGTGAAAATCAGTTTGAATGAAGTAATACCACTTCCTAAGATGATTATGTATTTTTCTCTGATGGTTAGTGATAAATGCACAAAATTTAAAAACTACAGCTCAATTTCTGATGTATTTTTGCTTCCTAGATTAAGAAAAATTAAAAAGCAATATTTCCACATCATCTTCAGTGTGATTTAACTGCATAAATTGTAATTAGGCAGTTTAATTTTATTTTGCATATCGATATTCTTTTTATTATTATTATTATTAATTTATTTATTTGACAGACAGAGATCACAAGTAGGCAGAGAGGCAGGCAGAGAGAGAAAGGGGGAAGCAGGCTCCACTGAGAAGAGAGCCTGATGCAGGATTCAATCCCAGGACCCTGGGATCATGACCTGAGCCGAAGGTAGAGGCTTTAAACCACTGAGCCACCCAGGTGCCTCTGCATATGAATATTCTTAAAACTAAATCTGAAAGAAAGATAAATAATTGAATTAAAGGTAAGAACGGGAGACCACATTTTAATTAGGATATTTTTAATAGTTATGGTCTTGCATGAACTACAACAATGCAAACACNTATTTTTAATAGTTATGGTCTTGCATGAACTACAACAATGCAAACACTGAAACAGTGATTTAAATTACAGAACTGTGATATTTGCATTATTATTTTGAGTAACTTAGCAATTTTATTTTTTTTAATTTTTTTGAATGAATATAATTGACACACAATGTTACATTAGTTTCAGGTGCACAACACAGTGATTCAATTTCTCTATAACATTACACTATGCTCACCATTTGTGTAGCGACCACCTACCACCATACAGTGATATTACAATAAAAATGACTATATTCCCTATGCCTTTTATTTCTATGACTTACTCATTTCTTAACTGGAAGCCTGTATCTCCCACTCCCCTTCACTCTGTGACTCCTCCCTATAACCCCATCCCCCTGGCAATCATCAGTTTGTCCCCTGTATTTATGGGTCTGATTCTGCTTTTTGTCTATTTATTTGTTTTTGCTTTTCAGATTCCATATATGAGTGAAATCATGTGATCCTTCCATGCTATTATGAATAGCAAGACCTCATTCTTTCATATGGCTGAGTAATATCCTATCATATACACACACACACACACACACACACACACACAGACACCCCACATCTTCTTTCCCCATTTGTCTACTAATGGACACTTAGGTTGTTTTCATATCTTGGAAAAATGCTGCAATAAACATAGGGTATGTATATCTTTTGAAATTAGTGTTTTTGTTTTCTTTAAGTAAATAGTAGTGAAATACTGGATCATACAGTATTTCTCTCTAATATTTTGAGAAATCTTCAGAATGTTCTATGCAGTGTCTGTACAAATTTACACTCTCACCAACAGGGCAAGAGTCTCCTTTTTCTCCACATATTCACCAACACCGGTTCTTTCTTCTTTTTGATTTTAGCTATTCTGACAGATGTACGGTGATCCCTCACTATGGTTTTGATCTGCACTTCTCTGATGATAAGTGCTGGTGAGCATCTTTTCAGGTGTCTATTGGCCATCGGTGTATCTTCCTTGGAAAAATGTCTGTTTGGATCCTTCCTTCATTTTTTAAACCAAATCATTTTCATGTGTGTGTACGTGTGTGTGGTGTGTCTAGTGTAAATATATTCTAAGAGTCCACCATTATCCTGAAATTAAAACAGACAAAGGCACCAACAAAAAAAAAAAAAAAAAAAAAAAAAAGAAAGAAAGAAAGAAAACCATAGGACACTATCCCCAGTGAAAAGTCCTTAACAAATCATAAGAAAACTGCATTCAACTATAATTTAAAAGGATCATTCAACATAATCAAATGAGATTTATTCCAAGAATACAAACATGGCCCACTATTCACAAGTCACTCAATGTGATATACCATATCAACAAACCAAAGGATAAAAATCATATAAGCATGTCAATAAATGCATAAAAAGCATCTGATAAAACACAACACCATTCATGATAAAAATTTTCAAGAAAGCGTGTTTAAAGAGAACAGGCCTCAACAAAATAAAGGCCACATATGAAAGCCCCACAGCTAATATCATACTCTGTGGTGAAAATCTGCATTTTCCCTCAAAGATCAGGAACAAGACATAGCTGTCCACCCTCACCACTTTTACTCAACACATTACTGGAAGTCCTGGCCACAGCAATCAGACAAGAAAAAATAAACAAAAGGCATCTATATGGGTAAAGAAGTTAAACTGTCACTATTTGCAGATACGATCTTATACATAGAAAACTCCAAGTATTGGGGTGCCTGGATGGCTCAGGGAGTTAAGCATCTGCCTTCAGCTCAGGTCATGATCTCAGGGTCCTGGGATTGAGTCCTACATCAGGCTCTCTGCTCAACTGAGAATCTGCCCCTCCTTCTCCCTCTGCCTGCCTCTCTACCTACTTGTACTCTCTGTCATCTAAATAAATAAAATCTTAAAAAAAAGAAGAACAAAGAAAACACCAAGTATTCCACCAAAAAACTATTAGAAGGAATTTTATTCATAAGTATTTATTTTGTTTAAAGACTTATCATAGCACTTACCAGTGATTTCTGAGGTAGTTTTGAAAGACCTCTAAATTTAATTCTCTCCAAAATTTAAAGAAGACAATTGAGGAGAAGACTTTATAAAAATTCGTGGTGCTACCAGTACCATAGAGAGAACACTAATTATGAAATTAATCTGTACACTTGGGCAATTCAATTCTTTTTCTACATTAATTGTTTGCAGATACACTTATTTAATACTAAAGTTGCACGGCTTAGGGTTCACTTGGGGTTCTCCTCCACTCAAAATCAACTTTCCCATTCAACTATATTTCCCTCACAACTAATTCCTTCATGTAAGGAGATAGTGAGAATTAGAAAAACATAAAAAATGATTGCAAATGGCTTTTATTCATTAAATATACACAAAATATCACAGCATGTGTGAGTGTATGCATCTGTATACATTCACTGATTAGATTCATCAATAATCCCACAGCTTCCCACATTTCATTAAAGAGAACCAGAATCAATTATGACTCTATGATGACTTCTGTAGGTCCTAGGCACTTTAACTTCCTCACCTCCTTCCTCCATTAAAAACACACACATGCTCACCTTGGCAGCACATATAGATTATAACAGACACAAAAATACTCAATTTTTTTTTACAACTACATGGTATAAACATGAATATATTAATATATTTAATACATATTGTTTGACCTAAAAGATCATGATTTTCTTGTGAATTTAAACTAAATTAAGCATTTTTGTGACTCCCTGAAAGTAATGAGCACCCCAGGCACTGTGCCTAAAGAAAAGTTGGCCCCCAGATCAAAAGGAAAACTTTTTCTTTGAAATAATTTCTATTTTAAGAGAAAAATTTGAAATTGGAGGCTACTTAGAAAGTATACCAAAACTTGATTTTAATAAAAACATCAATCTTCAAAGTACCTCTACCAAATCAATAAGAAGTGGTAAAATGGAGTGACCAGAGATCCATTTCTTCTCCTGTATAACATATGATGGCAAAAGAAAAAGAAAAAATATGGCAGCATAAGTATGACACAGTAAAACAGGAATTGTTATGGACTTAAAAAGTCATCAAGGACACAGCTGAACTTCTAATAATAAATAATTGCATTACAACTACCTAAAATATTTGTCATAGTCAGCCAATGGGAATGAGAAATCATGTGATTTCCTAAAAATTATAGATTTTATATTTCATTGGAGAATAATGCTATGAAGTCTCTACCTTTACTAAGAAATGCAGAACAGAAAAAGACAGATAAAGATAAATTCTTATTGCTCAGGGAAAAGATACCAAACAGTACATGGCTGAAGTCATAAATTTAAAAATACCAAACAAGGATGTCTGGGTGGCTGGGTTAAGCATCTGACTCTTTGTGTCAGCTCAGGTCTTGATGTAAGGGTCATGAATGCAAGCCCTGTGTAGGCTCCATGCTGGGTATGGAGCCCACTTAAAAAACAAGAAAATACTAAACAATATATAGCTTTAAAGAACAAGTTAGAAGAAAAATAAATTAACATTAAAGTGATAAATAGAATTCTTTCCATGCAAATGAAATAGCCAGTTGATTTCCCACAATTCTGCTAATCACAGATTTTCAATTAAAATTATGACCTATCATAACTAAGTGTCACCAAAATGACTAAAGTATTCCATAAAAATAAAACTAGCATAACAAAGTTATAACGTACATTTATGTGGCTCCCATTTGCTTTCATCCTGAGTGCCTCAAAATATTTGTCAGGCAGATTATCATGTCCTTAAACTATGTTTTTAAAATTGTGTTTTCTATTATATTTTCATATTTCACAATAGCGCATGAAAAAGTAGTCAGTGCTAAATAAAATACATACCAAATGGATAAGAAGTGTAGATTACTCATCACCCTATTTTCTTCAGACTTTTGCTAATATATAAACTTTGTTTATTTATTAAAATGAGAGGTAACAGGGGTTCTTGGGTGGCCATTACATCTGACTCTTGATTGTGGCTCAGGTCATTATCTCAGTCTCATGGAATTAACTTCATTGCTCAGTGCAGAGTCTGGTTGTCTCTCTCCCTCTGCTCATCCCCTACTAGAGCTCCCTCTCTCTTTCAAATGAATGAATGAATAAAATTTAGAACACAATAAAAATAAAATAAAACAAGACGTAACAGTCACTATGCAAACTACATGTTTTGCGGGAGGCTGAGTACATATGGTAGAAGCTATTAGCAAAACATCATAAAAGATGCATTACAAAATGTAAATGAACTGAAAGGAATTAGCAAATACATTGTATACTGGGTACCACCACAATTCTGACAGATCTTAAAAAGTAGCCAAGAATGGACTCAACTTTATAATTTTTGATTGAGGACATACTTC
>NW_019155518.1:0-5490 GCF_002288905.1 Enhydra lutris kenyoni | reverse complement strand
GGGTTATGGAAATTGGGGAGGGTATGTGCTATGGTGAGTGCTATGAAGTGTGTAAACCGGGCGATTCACAGACCTGTACCCCTGGGGATAAAAATATGTGTTTATAAAAAATAAAATTAAAAAAAAATAATAATGCTAAGTAAGAAAAGTCAGTCAGAGAAAGACAAATACCATATGATTTCACTCATATGTGTAATTTAAAAAACAAAACAAATGAACAAAGAGGAAAAAATGCTCTTGGTATCTCGATAGGAACTGTATTAAATGTGTAGATTGCTTTGGGTAATACAGACATTTTAACGATATTTGTGCTTCTAATCCATGAGCACAGAATGTCTTTTCACTTCTTTGTGTCATCTTCAATTTCTTTCATTGTGTTTTATAGTTTTCAGAGTACAGTTTTTAAGCCTCTTTGATTAAGTTTATTCCTAGGTACTTTACTATTCTCAGCACAATTGTTAATGGGATTGCTTTCTTAATTTCTCTTTCTGCTGCTTCGTTATTATTATATAGAAATGCAACAGATTTTTCTATGTTGACTTTGTATCCTATAACTTTAATGAATTCATTTATCAGTTCTAGTAGTTTTTTGGTGGAGTGTTTCAGTTCTCTACACTGAGTATCATGTCATCTGAGTAGTCAAAGTTGTACTTTGATTGGATGCCTTTTACTTCTTTTTGTTGTCTGATTGCTGTGGCTAGGACTTCCAGTACTACGTTGTAGACATCCTTGCCTTGTTCCTGACCTTAGTGAAAAATCTCTCAGTTTTTCTTAATTAAGCATGATGTTAGCTGTTAGCTGTGGGTTTTTCATATAAGGCCTTTATTATGTTGAGGTATGCTCCCTCGAAACCTACTTTGTGGAGAGTTTTTTTTCTTTTTAAGATTTTATTTATTTATTTGACAGAGAGACACAGTGAGACAGGCAACACAAGCAGGGGGAGTGGGAGAGGGAGAAGCATGCTTCCTGCTGAGCAGGGAGATGGAGGGTTTTTTTTTTTTTATCATAAATGGATGTTGTACATGGTCAATGCTTTTTCTGCATCTATGAAATGATCATATGGTTTTTATCTTTTCTTTTCCCACAGTGATAGATTTGTGAATAATGAACCATACTTGCATCCCAGGAATAAGTCCCACTTGATCATGGTGAATGTTTTTAATTTTCAATAAAAAATTTTTAATTTAAATTCAGTTAGCCAAGATACAGTACATCATTAGTTTTTACTAAAATATTCAATGATTCATTAGTTGAATATAACATCCAGTGCTCATCATATCACGTGCCCTCTTTAATTCCCATCACCCAGTTACCCATTTCCCAATCCACCTCCCTTTCCCAACCCTCAGTTTGTTTCAAGGAGTCAAGAGGTTTGTCTTCCTCTATGGTTTCTTATCAACTTTCCCTCCCTTCCCCTATTGTCCTCTACACTATTCCTTATGTTTTACATATGAGTGAAACTGTAAGATAATTGTGTTTCTCAGAATGACTTATTTCACTCTGGAATGGGAGAAGATATTTCCAAATGACTTATCAGATAAAGGGCTGGTATCCAAGATCTATAAAGAACTTCTCAAACTCAACACCCAAAGAACAAATTATCCAGTCAGGAAATGGGCAGAAGACATGCAGAGACACTTCTCCAAAGAAGACATACAAACGGCCAACAGACACATTAAAAATGCTCCATATCACTTGCCATCAAGGAAACACAAATCAAAACCACAATGAGATACCACCTCAAACCAGTTAGAATGGCTAAAATTGACAAGACAGGGAACAACAAATGTTGGAGAGGATGTGGAGAAAGGGGAACCCTCTTACATTATTGGTGGGAATGAAATCTGGTACAGTCACTCTGGAAAATGGTACGGATGTTCCTCAGGACCTTAAAAATAGAGCTACCCTATGACCCAGCAATTAAATAACTATGGGTTATTTAACTCCAAAGATACAGATGCAGTGAAAAGAAGGGGCACCTGCACCCCAGTGTTTATAGCAGCAATGTCCACAATAGCCAAACTGTAGAAGGAGCCAAAATATCCTTCAACAGATGAATGGATAAAGAAGATGTGGTTCATATGTATAATGGAATATTACTCAGCCATCAGAAAGGATGAATATATACCATTTACAACGACATGGATGGTACCAGAGGGTATCATGCTAAGTAAAAAAAATTAAAGGAAGTATAGCTGACATATCTCCCAGTTAATTATATAACCTTCCTTAGTGTTGTTTACTATTAGAAGTACATTTGACTCTCCTTTCTCCTTTATCTCTCCATATCCTATTTTCATCAGATGTAACTGTGGTGGACACTATACAGCATCAATTACATTCCTAATCGGGAATGAAGGACTTATTTCTGTAGCTGCAGGGAATGATACTGGAAGATGAAAATTAGGTCAGCCCTCTTTGGGCATTGTCTTAGCTTGAAAGAAAGCCTTATCCAAGGTCAAACCTACTTTCACATGCGGTCTGCTTTCAGTGACTGATCAATACAGTAGCATAAAGGCCCAGTCCCCCTCTCCTAACTTAGGACAACTCTAAATGACCATCCTAGCTTAAGAGGCCCCAATAAATTGACTAAAACCCTTGACTGGACCTATCTAGAAGCCCAACTTCCTTCTCCTCCTGGTCAATATACCTTCTTATCTTTCTTTTCACAAATGTTGATCATACTACAACTCCTAATAAATTTCCTGCCAATCCCCCATCTCAGAATTTGAATCCCTGAAAACCCAAGCTGTTATAGCATCATTTCCCATTTTTATTTATTTTAAAACTGTTCCTCTATTCTTTAATCCACTATTACTGGTCTAGTTCAGTCTGCCCTTAACTTTGTTTTTCTTTTCTTTTCTTTTCTTTTTTAAGATTTATTTACTAGAGAGAGAGAGAGAGAGAGAGCAAGCGGTGGGGGGCAAAGGGGTGAAAAGCAGAGGGAGAGGAGAAAGAGAATCTCAAGCAGAATCCTCACTGAGCACAGAGCCTGACACAGGGCTCAATCTCATGACTCTGAGATCATGACCTGAGCTGAAATAAAGAACTGGATGTTCAACCACCTTAACCACCCAGGTGCCCCTACCCTTAATTTTCATTAAAATGATCAATCTTCACTATTCGTTCCAAGGCCAGAGAGGCATTCAAATTCAAGTCTCCATAACACACACTTTAAACATGATTGTAGCTCATTGAAGGCTGCTGCAAAAATTCCAACTCTGTCCATTTTTCAAACTTTCTACCTACCAAACAGTATGACATAATACCTATTGTGGTATATGCTCTTGGTGTCCCACAAAAATCACCTCTGCAGTTTCAATATACAGCATTGGTTTCCTAGGACTTTTCTAGTGGGGAATGATTCATTGCCATGAGAATCTGCCCTAAGAGCAAACTTCAGCCAGTGATGTTTTGGAGTTAGTGGATCATTACCACAGTTTGCTTGTCTGAAGGTTCCCGGTGAGCTTACCCAGGTCTCAGCAGTAGTCTGATACCTAGCTTACTTTTTATTGACTTTCTCCCTTTAGCATCTTACCTTCCCATTCTTTCAGAGTACTTATTGTGATCAACTCTCACCTAAACCATTTGCAATTAAACTCTTTTCTCAGGGTCTTCTTTTAAGAAAAGAAGCGCAAATATTGAGAAATGATCAACTAGAATATTACTAAAGGCTCCTAAAGGATCTTTCAGATCTAATTGCCCTCTCTTGCCCTTCCTATCTGTTTTATATTTTACCTCTAGAATTTTCTTTCTAAAACTCTGTTGACTCACACTCCTTAGAAATCCTCAGTGACTCCCACTGCAATAAGAAGTAAAACAAAACTCTGCCCATCAAATTTGGCCTGCATTTCTAACTGCATTTCCTACCACAAACACACTGCAGACATACTCCTCAACTCATTACTGAAATGAAGCATCTTTGTGCTTTCAGTAAGATTGCTTCCTCTGCTGTAAGGACCCCACCATATTGGCAAATAAATTGCAGCTTATCCTTTGCGGTCCAAATCAAACCGATTATCCCCTCTCATACCCCCAGTGTTAGGGTTAATATCTCCTGCTATCATGCTCCCCAGTGCCATATATTGCCATTCTGGTATATCAGAGTGTACGTTTTACTAAGATGACTTATGGATACGTATTTCTACCACCAGATATGAATTCCTAGTAGGCAGGAGGCATGATACCCATCTTTGCATCCATGGCTAATATTTGAAATAATTAACAAATCTATATTCTAATTTGGCCACTGAGAAAGGACAAGGGATAAAAATCCTGAGGCAGCCTGGTGAGTCATATTTTAACCGTTTATTTGCTGCTGCCTTGTTGGGAAGTCCTGGGGGGCCTGAGGGAGGGGTTATGGTGCTATAGTGGCAAGGTTTTACTACAGTGGTGCTCAAACAGTTGGGTATTTGCCAACATATACGGAAAAGCATCTGTTACAATATTTTAACAAATAGGGCATAATTAGCTGGATGTCAGCTTTGTTCACAACTACTATACTTATAAAGGCTTCCCAAGTTATAGGCCTTTTGTAAATAATTGTTATGTAATTAAGAACAGAACTGAAAAGAAGCACAATATTTTTAAAAAAGACCACTGATACACATGCACATGGATACACTTCTTTAACCAGCACAAATAGGAATATTCTCATATACATATGGAAATGTTATAGTGTGTTTTTAAAATCACATTAGACAAACAACTATTCAGAAGCAATTACGTTTATACTGCTTCAAGTACTGTATAAGTTTTCTGACAATAATATCAATAAAATGGACTTCACCTTGTCACCTTCTCCAAATCCTATCAACAGTCATTCACCTCTAAGGGACTGCCCTGGAAAGAGCAGACATGATAGCGTCTTGCAAATATTTTTCAAAATTATGAAGCCTACAAAACCTCTTGTGTAGCCAGCAAGAGTTACTAATTCATCCCCACTTAATGATGTACCTCGAGTCACTTTTAACTTCCTCAAATTCCTTCTAAAGTCCTTCAAACCAGCATGTTAAATGAGTTCATATCTTGTTCAGTGAAACTATGTATTGAAATTTTATGGTCTCTGAAAGCTGCCAAAACTAAAAAAAATGACTATAGAAAGGAAAGACATATTAAATATGATTTCTTAATTATTCTTAGCTCCATTTCCATAACTTTAAGAGTCTGATTCATAGATAAGGAGTTTTGTTTGTTTAAGGGAGTCATACACATTTCTGATACAATAGTGTCGTGCAGTTTAAGGTTCCTCATATGTTCTTTCTCATACATAGCAGAACTCTCTCCCTTTTGTAGAACAGGAAACTGAGATTTAATACGTTTATCAAAAATAATGGCAAATCTAAATGACATATCGGATAAAGGGCTAGTGTCCAAAATCTATAAAGAACTTAGCAAACTCAACACCCAAAGAACAAATAATCCAATCAAGAAATGGGCAGAGGACATGAACAGACATTTCTGCAAAGAAGACATCCAGATGGCCAACAG
>NW_019155517.1:0-5491 GCF_002288905.1 Enhydra lutris kenyoni | reverse complement strand
AAAATTTAATTAAAAAATTAAAAAAAAATAAACTAAAAAAAAAAAAAGAACTACCTTCCATCTATCTTTGTGTCTATGAGATAAACAAAGATGAGTACAAACTATACATAAGTGGTTTAAGGATAATTACAAAGCCTAACCCACCCCCAACCCACCAACACCACCATGCCTGTCTTCCCAACTGTATCCTCCTTCCTCCTTCACAGAGACAAACATCCAGATTTTTGTAAGAACGATTTTTCTACTTTTAAGATTTGCCATCTATGATTACATTCCTAAACCACAGTTCACTTTATGCCTATTTTTATCTTCTTCAAAATGGACTCACACATTCTTTTGTGACTTGCTTCTTTCACTCAACTTTATGCATTTAAGATTCACCTGCATTATGTGCAGTTGTAGTCTGTCTGCTCTTGTTGAGGTATAAAATCATAGTTTACTTATCCATCCTATGGTTCATGAATATTTGGGAACGTTCTTGTTCCAGGCTCCCGGGGCACACATGCAAGAGGAGAAGTGCTGTCCTAGGGCACAACAGCTTCAATGTTACAGGTTAATGCTAAGTGCTTTCCAGAGTGGTTGCACCCACACACACTGCCTCCAGCTGCATACATGAGCTCCCATAGCTCCCCAGCCTCTCCAACGCTTGATGGTATCCCACTCACAAAGTGTGTTTAGTCTGCTAGGCTCTCATGACGTCTCACTGGGTTTCCTACTTCTCTTAAATCATCCTACTGTAAGTTCATTTGCTCTCAAGGAAAGCAAATTAATTTATTCTGTTTACTCAAATGCTGACAGGTTTTACCCCCTTCACTTCTGATAGCAAAGCTTTTAAGCGGCGAGGGGGCAGCAACGAGGAGAAAATGGTATATACAAAGTCTATGGTAGTGTCCAAAGCTATCAAGAGAGTAATTGTCAAAGGCATTCCTATCTTCCTCTCCCTCCTCACCAAGCTCTCAGGGCCAGAAGGATGGCTTCTGGTCATCTCTCCAGGCTGCCTAAAGACATTTGCCATGGCATTCCTGAACCCTGTGAGCTCTGGAATGCCATGAAAGGCAGCCAGGCAGGGGCTCTGCAGACCCGCCCTCACCCTGGCCCTCCCTAAGTTTCCAGGTCAACACCCCAAACAGCCTGAAGTTTCCATACGGTGCTCAAACCTGTAAAGGATGCAAATATAGAAGGCATCCTACACGTGCAATGCTATTTGCCTCGGCTCTCTTCTCTGATTGTGTTCAGTATATTTAAAGCTGACTTCTGCAGGACTTCAAAATACCCCAGAAGTGAGCCACCCAAGAGCAGTAACTTTTGATCTGTAAGTATGTAAGCTAACAGTGACCCTGACTAAGTAAAGCCTTAGAAGGATCCTCTACCTCTGTCACCATGTGGGGGAGGACCACACTTTCCTCCAATTCCCAAATATTCTCCAAAGTGAACATCTATGTTCTATCAGTTACTATTCAGTAGCTGAACAAGTGAGAAGAGGGAAAAGTTTTAGTATCTTTTCTTCCTAATTCCTTCTTTCTGCCCCATTTGGATTTTCTGAAGTAGATTCTCTAGGCTTGAGGTTTTGCCCAGAAGTACATGCAGAGAAAAGAAATGGTCCTAAGTAGTAATGAAGCTAGGATGCTCGCTGGTCTGGGTTTTGAGTTTACCCCTGTGGCACTCAGTGCTGAGGCAAAGGTTCGCGATTAAGATATTCTGCAGCTCAGACAGCTTCATTTTGCTGTTAAGCTCCACTCCACCTGATCCTGTGACATCTGTGGCCCTCATGCTAATATTATCAGCAATAATCACAACTGATGATCACAGAGGTATAAGAGGTAAAAGCAGGCACCTGAGTTGAACACACTGGTCATCGATTCCCTGGAAACAGATCCTACACCGCATGCTTGTTTGAAGACTGAAACTCTACCCACTCCCGTTTGTCTCTGGTTCAGTTAACATTTACAGTACAGATATTAGTACTTCCTCCATTTTGTGGCCTAATTCTCAAGTCACACGTACAAAGAAAAGCCCCAAGTGGCTAAAAAGATTCCAAAAACTCATAGAGCGCAACAAACACTAGATCACCGTTAGTTTAAACCCTGGTTTGCATCATGTCCTGAAAAATCACTCAGCAAGGAGAGGCCAGCCCGAGTGGTAAGGAATCCCCTTTATTGAAACCTTCTTTTCCCTAGTCCCCTTACCTAAAACCTAAGACTTCCTAGGAGCAACCAGCACACACACTGGGTACCTTGCCTGCTGGGAATGCATGCCCATCCTGGGGTGGGAGGGCAGGACTGCCATCTATGAGTAAGGGCCAAATGCAAGACAGTTCATAAAGTACTCAAACTCCTGTGATAGAAGCTTGAAGTATAATTAAAGGTTGGGGATGCATCAGGAGGGGTCCTACCAGATAGAGACGGCTAGTAGGTTATATATACATAAAGAGATTTACTTCAAGAGATTGGCCTATGTGATGGAGGGCATTAACAAGTCTGAAATGATGATGGTGGGAACCTCCATTCTGCCCTTAAGGCCTTTCAATTGATTGGATGAAAGGATTATTAAGAATAATCTCCTGTACTTAAAGTCAACTGAGTAGATGTTAACTAATCACATTTATCAAATGTCTTTAAAGCCACATCTAGGCTGTTTGACTGAATATCTGGGCACTCTGTCCCAGCCAACAAGACCCTCACAGTGGACAGAAGTTCAGAGCACTGTCCTCCTTTTCAGGTATCTTGGATCTAGCCCTTTATTTGTGGGAGAGAAGGGAGGAAGACACATCAAATGGCCAACAATAGGCAAAAGGTTGATCTGGTGTTTAGGACACGGAAGAAGGGGTGGGGGTCTGGCAAATTTAGGGATGCAGTATTGATGAATGAATCTCCTGGGACTATTTCCCCTATGGATTGCCAGCTACAAAGAATTATTCTTCCTTCTGTCTGATCATCCCATTCTCTTTTTCAATTTTCTGATTCAATTCATGTATTTTTTGCATGCCCTCATTTTCCCTTTCTTTCCTCATTTTTCTTCATGCCATCCTCCTTGTCCACTTCTCTTTTACGATTTCCCAGCTTTTGATCTTCTATTTGGTTTTGCTCTATTTTTCACCACATTTAAACCTGAATTTTCAGGTTTTTCTTGTACAAATACTGCTCTAACTTGGCTTCCACCATCGCCACCAGGAATGCAGGCTTGCTACCTGGAATCTGTACTAGGTCGTGCTATAGTCCTTCTACCCCTCCCCAGCCAGAGCTGTTTGAGCTTCAGTGCACTGTCTCAACTGAGAAATGGGAGCCAGAAACAGTTTCATCTTCGGAAAATGTCAGATAATGAAATGCAACAAACAAGGGCACAAAGGTGCCTCTGGTCTTGGGTATCAGTCTGGTCAGAGACCAAGGACCAGCAGTTACAGGGAGAGCCCACCTCAATCTCTAGAGTGAGGACAGAACGAAGTTAAACTTCAGTGAGCTCCCCTCTCCCCACCACCCCTGCAAAGATGTTTCAGGGATAAGCTACATGAGAATAATCACTGAGGCAGAAATAATTCAAGTATGAGTGAGGGGCTCAGGACCCTTTTTTAGAAACATCCAACTCTGGAATCCTGGTGAATGGTAGAGAAAGTGACAGAGTTACAGACTTTGAAGTATAAATTAAGATCTTTCTCATGTATCTCAAGTATAAATTAAGCATTTCTCATGAGAAACAAACTAGAACCATGAGTTAGTTCCCTCCATTTACATATTACATAGTTTTGTTTTCTATACACTTGGACAAGTATTACTTCTCCTCCAGGCAGCATGAAACTGGCTCCAGAGCAAGAGGAGGAAAGACCTGCTCCAACCGCCCCCACCCACGCCACCTTCCAGGGAGAAGGTGAAGCAAACACAAGATTTTAATAAGAAAGAAAGAAAAGACTGCTCAGTGCAGCCCCACTACTACTCAAAGGCTTGTAGTCAGGTTTGTGAGCTGCTCAGCTTCTTGCCAAAACCTGTAAGTTTTCTTAGAAGCAAGGCAAAAACATTCCTACAGAATGACTCAAGCAAATTTTGCTAACTTGTGGAAGAGCTGATTGAACACCACATTGGCTGATGCAACAGGACACTGATTCATAAAACACCCATTGTCCAGAGACTGCTGAGAGGGCGCCCAGGGGAAAGAAGATGAGAAGGACACAAGATGGACTGTACTGGGGAGGTGGTGGGAGGTGAGCCAACAAGTATGATGGATGGCAAAAGACATGGGTCAAATCCTCTGAAGGCGTCTTTGCTACAACTGGCAGGTGGCAAAGACATTGCTCCTCTCTGACAGGGAGATCCCACTGCCAGCAGTTATGCTACGAAAAGCCCCAGAAGAAGAGACTAACGGCACGTATGTTCATGGAGGCGTTAGGGTGACAGAAAACTTTGAAATATCTTAGAACAGTTGACAATAGGGGAAAAAAATTGATTTTTAAAAAAGATCAACTAAAAGAAATATTAAGCCATTAAAAATGGAAACTTGAACAGTATGGTACTGGCACAAAAACAGACACATAGATCAATGGAACAGAACAGAGAGCCCAGAAATAGACCCTCAACTCTATGGTCAACTAATCTTTGACAAAGCAGGAAAGAATGTCCAATGGAAAAAAAGACAGTCTCTTCAACAAATGGTGTTGGGAAAATTGGACAGCCACATGCAGAAAAATGAAACTGGACCATTTCCTTACACCACACATGAAAATAGACTCAAAATGGATGAAGGACCTCAATGTGAGAAAGAATCCATCAAAATCCTTGAGGAGAACACAGGCAGCAACCTTTTCAACCTCAGCCACAGCAACTTCTTCCTAGGAACATCGCCAAAGGCAAGGGAAGCAAGAGCAAAAATGAACTATTGGGACTTCATCAAGATCAAAAGCTTTTGCACAGCAAAGGACACAGTCAACCAAACCAAATGACAACTGACAGAATGGGAGAAGATATTTGCAAATGACATATCAGATAAAGGGCTAGTATCCAAAATCTATAAAGAACTTATCAAACTCAACATCCAAAGAATAGATAATCCAATCAAGAAATGGGCAGAAGACATGAACAGACATTTCTGCAAAGAAGACATCCAGATGGCCAACAGACACATGAAAAAGTGCTCCACATCACTCGGCATCAGGGAAATACAAATCAAACCCACAATGAAGATACTACCTCACACCAGTCAGAATGGCTAAAATTAACAAGTCAGGAAATGACAGATGTTGGTGAGGATAGAGAGAAAGGGGAACCCTCCTACACTGTTGGTGGGAATGCAAACTGGTGCAACCACTCTGGAAAACAGCATGGACATTCCTCAAAAAGTTGGAAATAGAGCTACCCTATGACCCAGAAATCACACTACTGGGTATTTACCCTAAAGATACAAGTGTAGTGATCTGAAGGGGCATGTGCACCTGAATGTTTATAGCAGCAATGTCCACAATAGCCAAACTATGGAAAGAACCTAGATGTCCATCAACAGATGAATG
>NW_019155516.1:1860-5493 GCF_002288905.1 Enhydra lutris kenyoni | reverse complement strand
CTTTTCAATACATCTGTATCTTTGGGGTAAATACCCAGTAGTGCAATGGCAGGGTCATAGGGAAGCTCTATTTTTAATTTCTTGAGGAATCTCCACACTGTTCTCCAAAGAGAACATTGCATTCCCACCAATAGTGTAAGAGGGTTCCCCTTTCTCCACATCCCCTCCAACACATGTTGTTTCCTGTCTTGCTAATTTTGGCCATCTAAGTGGTGTAAGGTGGTATCTCAATGTGGATTTAATTTAATCTCCCTGATGGCTAGTGATGATGAACATTTTTTCATGTGTCTGACAGCCTTTTGTATGTCTTTATTGGAGAAGTGTCTGTTCATATCTTCTGCCAATTTTTTTTATATGATTGTCTGTTTTGTGTGTGTTGAGTTTGAGGAGTTCTTTATAGATCCTGGATATCAACCTTTTGTCTGTACTGACATTTGCAAATATGTTCTTCCATTCCATGGGTTGCCTCTTTGTTTTCTTGACTGTTTCCTTTGCTGTGCAGAAGCTTTTGATTTTGATGAAGTCTCAAAAGTTCATATTCGCTTTTGTTTCCTTTGCTTTTGAGACATAACTTGAAAGAAGTTGCTGTGGCTGATATTGAAGAGGTTACTGCCTATATTCTCCTCTAGGATTCTGATGGATTCCTGTCTCACGTTGAGATCTTTTATCCATTTTGAGTTTATCTTTGTGTACAGTGTAAGAGAATGATCAAGTTTCATTCTTCTACATATAGCTGTCCAATTTTCCCAGCACCATTTATTGAAGAGACTGTCTTTTTTCCACTGTATATTTTTTTCCTGTTTTGTCGAAGATTAACTGACCATAAAGTTGAGGGTCCATATCTGGGCTCTCTACTCTGTTCCACTGGTCTATGTGTCTGTTTTTATGCCAGTACCATGCTGACTTGGTGATCACAGCTTTGTAGTAAAGCTTGAAATCAGGTAACGTGATGCCCCCAGTTTTATTTTTGTTTTTCAACATTTCCTTAGCGATTCGGGGTCTCTTCTGATTCCATAAAAATTTTTGGATTATTTGATACAACTCTTTGAAAAATACCAGTGGAATTTTGATCAGAATGGCATTAAAAGTATAGATGGCTCTAGGTAGTATAGACATTTTAACAATAATTATTCTTCTGATCCAAGAGCATAGAATGGTCTTCCATCTTTTTGTGTCTTCTTCAATTTCTTTCATGAGTGTTCTGTAGTTCCTCGAGTACAGATCCTTTACCTCTTTGGTTAGGTTTATTCCCAAGTATCTTATGGTTCTTGGTGCTAGAGTAAATGGAATCTATTCTCTAATTTCCCTTTCTGTATTTTCATTGTAAGTGTAAAAGAAAGCCACTGGTTTCTGTACATTGACTTTGTATCCTGCCACGTTGCTGAATTGTTGTATGAGTTCTAGTCGTTTGGGGGTGGAATCTTTTGGGTTTTCCAGGTAAAGAATCATGTCATCTGCGAAGAGAGAGAGTTTGACTTCTTCATTGCCAATTTGAATACGTTTTATTTCTCTTTGTTGTCTGATTGCTAGGACTTCTAATACTATGTTGAACAAGAGTGGTGAGAGTGGTCATCCTTGTCATGTTCCTGATCTCAACAAGAAGGCTTCAAGCTTTTTCCCATTGAGGATGATATTTGCTGTGCGTCTTTCATAAATGGATTTTATGACGTTCAGGAAAGTTCCCTCTATCCCTATACTTTGAAGCGTATTAATCAGGAATCGATGCTAGAGTTTGTCAAATGCTTTTTCTGCATCAATTCAGAGGACCATGTGGTTCTTCTCTCTTCTCTTATTAATTTGCTTTATCACATTGATTGATTTGCGAACGTTGACCCATCCTTGTAGCCTAGGAATGAATCCCACCTGGTCATGGTGGATAATCTTTTCAATGTGCTGTTGGATCCTGTTTGCTAGGATCTTGTTGAGAATCTGAGCATCCATATTCATCAGTGATATTGGTTTGAAATTCTCCTTTTTGGATGGGTCTTTGCTTGGTTTGGGGATCAGGGTAATGCTGGCTTCATAGAAAGGGTCTGGAAGTTTTCCTTCTGCTTCAATTTTTTGAAACAGCTTCAGGAGAATAGGTGTTATTTCTTCCTTGAAAGTTTGGTAGAATTCCCCAGGGAATCCGTCAGGTCCTGGGCTCTTGTTTTTTGGGAGGTTTTTGATCACAGCTTCAATCTAGCTACTAGATATCGGTCTATTTAGGTTGTCAATTTCTTCCTGGTTCAATTTTGGGAGTTTATAGTTTTCCAGGAATTCATCCATTTCATCTAGGTTGCTTAGCTTAGTGGCATATAACTGTTGATAATAACTTCTGATGATTGTTTCTACTTCCTTGGTATTAGTTGTGATCTCTCCCTTTTCATTCATAATTTTATTAATTTGGGCTTTCTCTTTTTCTTTGGATTAGTGTGGCAAATGGTATATTGATCTTATTGATTCTTTCAAAAAACCAGCTTCTAGTTTCATTGATACGTTCTATTATATCTCTGGTTTCTACCTCATCAATCTCTGCTCTAATCTTGATGATTTCCCTTCTTATGTGTGGAGTTGGTTTGATTTGTTGTTGATTCTCCAGTTCTTTAAGGTGTAGAGACAGCTGCTGTGTTCTGGATTTTTCAGTATTTTTTGAGGGAGGCTTGGATGGCTATTTATTTCCCCGTTAGGACTGCCTTTGCTTTATCCCATAGGTTTTGGACTGAAGTGTCTTCATTCTCATTGTTTTCCATGAATTGTTTCAGTTCTTCTTTTATCCCCTGGTTGATCCAAGCATTCTTAAGAAAGGTGGTCCTTAGCTTCCGGGTGTTTGAGTTCCTTCCGAACTTTTCCTTGTGATTGAGCTCCAGTTTCAAAGCATTGTGATCTCAGAATATGCAGGGAATAATCTCAGTCTTTTGGTTTCGGTTGAGTCCTGATTTGTGACCCAGTATGTGGTCTATTCTTGAGAAGAATGAGTATTCTGTTGTTTTAGGGTGGAATGTTCTGTATATATCTTTGAGGTCCCTCTGGTCCAATGTGTTATTCAATGCTCTTGTTTCTTTATTGATTTTCTGCTTCGATGATGTCTATTTCTGAGAGGGGTGTTAAGATCTTCTACTATTAATGTATTCGTATCAATATGACTCTTTATCTTGATTAACAGTTTTCTTATGTAATTGGCTGCTCCCATATTGGGGGCATAGATATTTACAAATGTTAGATCATCTTGGTGGATAGTCCCTTTAGGAATGATGTAGTGTCCTTCTGTATCTCTGACTACAGTCTTTAGTTTAAAATCTAATTTGTCTGATATGAGAATCGCTACCATGGCCTTTTTTTGAGGCCCATTGGCATGAAAGATGCTTCTCCATCCCTTCGCTTTCAGTCTGGGTGTATCTTTAGGTTCAAAATCGGTCTCTTGTAGACAACATATGGATGGGTCCTGTCGTTTTATCCAATCTGCAACCCTGTACCATTTTATGGGCATATTTAGGCCATTCACATTGAGAGTGATTATTGATAGATACGTTTGTATTGACATTGTGTTACATTTGAAGACTTTCTTTCTGTAGATTGTCTCTATATTTCTGTTCAATGCTATTCTTAGGATTGAACAGAAATATAGAGACAATCTACAGAAAGAAAGACTTC
>NW_019155516.1:0-1760 GCF_002288905.1 Enhydra lutris kenyoni | reverse complement strand
ATTGTGTTACATTTGAAGACTTTCTTTCTGTAGATTGTCTCTATATTTCTGTTCAATGCTATTCTTAGGATTTTTCCTCTTTTGTAGAACCCCCCTTAATATTTCCTGCAGTGTTGGCTTGGTGGTTGCATAGTCTTTTAAGCCTTTCCGGTCTTGGAAACTCTTTATCTCTCCATCCATTTCGAATGTCAGTCTTGCTGGGTAAAGTATTCTTGGCTGCATGTTCTTCTCATTTAGTTCCCTGAATATATCTTGCCAGCCCTTTCTGGCTTGCCAGGTCTCTGTGGACAGGTCTGCCATTATTCTGATGGGCTTTCCTCTGTAAGTAAGGAGCCTCTTTGTCCTAGTGGATTTCAAGAGCTTATATCTAAAATTATGATTCCTCAATTGACTATCAGGTGCCTTGATGTAATTCTGGAATCTATAATCTTGGGTGGAGACGGTTCGGCCTCTAATACATGAAAGCTGGTTCCATTCGCGAAATTGGGAAAATTTTCATGAAGAACTTGTTCCACTATATCTTCTAGATTTCTTTCTTTCTCCTCCCCTTCAGGGATTCCAATAATTCTGACGTTGGAACGTTTCATGGTGTCATTTATTTCCTTGATTCTGTTTTCGTGGCTTCTAAGCTGTTTGTTCCAGGCTTGCTCTTGATCCTTTCTCTCTATCTGTTTGTCCTCCAGATCACTAATTCTATCTTCTGTCTCAGTTACCCTAGCTTTTTTTTTAATCATTTTTTAAAATTTATTTTCAACATTACAGTATTCATTGTTTTTGTACCACACCCAGTGCTCCAAGCAATCCGTGCCCTCTCTAATACCCACAACCTGGTTCCCCCAACCTCCCACCCCCCCACCTCTTCAAACCCTTCTGATTGTTTTTCAGAGTCCATAGTCTCTCATTGTTCACCTACCCTTCCAATTTCCCTCAACTCCCTTCTAACTCCCCATGTCCTCTGTGCTACTTGTTATGTTCCACAAATAAGAGAAACCATATGATAATTGACTCTCTCTGCTTGACTTATTTCACTCAGCATAATCTCTTCCACTCCCGTCCATGTTGATACAAAAGTTGAGTATTCATCCTTTTTGATGGAGGCATAATACTCCATAGTGTATATGGACCACATCTTCCTTATCCATTGGTCCGTTGAAGGGCATCTTGGTTTTTTCCACAGTTGGCAACCGTGGCCATTGCTGCTATAAACATTGGGGTACAGATGGCCCTTCTTTTCACTACATCTGTATCTTTGGGGTAAATACCCAGTAGTACAATTGCAGGGACATAGGGAAGTTCTATTTTTAATTTCTTGAGGAATCTCCACACTGTTCTCCAGAGAGGCTGCACCAACTTGCATTCCAACCAACAGTGGAAGAAGGTTCCCCTTTCTCCACATCCCCTCCAACACATGTTGTTTCCTGTCTTGCTAATTTTGGCCATTCTAACTGGTGCAAGGTGATATCTCAATGTGGTTTTAATTTGAATCTCCCTGATGACTAGTATGATGAACATTTTTTCAGGTGTCTGACAGCCATTTGTATGTCTTCATTGGAGAAGTGTCTGTTCATATCTTCTGCCCATTTTTTGATATGATTTTCTGTGGTGTGTGTGTTGAGTTTGAGGAGTTCTTTATAGATCCTGGATATCAATCTTTTGTCTGTACTGTCATTAGCAAATATCTACTCCCATTCCATTGGTTGCCTCTTCTTTTCATGACTGTTTCCTTTGCTATGCAGAAGCTTTTGATTTTGATGAAGTCC
>NW_019155515.1:3265-5501 GCF_002288905.1 Enhydra lutris kenyoni | reverse complement strand
GATAAGCCTCCAAGGCTACTTGAGGCCACCCGAGTATTCACTGGCCATCACGGATACAAATTCCAGTGTGAGCAGACATCTCAACCACGCCCATCCTCAGGTGCTGTAGATCTTGAAACAGCTGCTGCACATAGGAACTGTCATGCCCTCGGCACTGAACATAACTATAGCTTGAGTTTTCAGATTTCGATCCCCACAATCTTTGCCAGCAGGCCCTCCACCTTGGGAATTCTGGAGTCACAAAGATGCCTTCTACCTGGCCAACAGAAAGAAGAAATGTCCTACAGGTCTGCCCAAAACCCCAAATGAGCGTCCAACGACAAGGCCCTCAAGGGCACCCTGATATCTTAGGTCGCCCTGTGAATTAAAGCTTGTGTACACAGCCCGAGACCCAATCTCCTGTCGGCAGGCCAGATAGCGGGACCCATATCCTGCATGTGTGAAATGCCTTGGCCCGAGCCCGTTATTTCCATCCAACCTGGGTATGCAGGTATCTGACCCCATAAGGTAGTGCAAAACCCTGCCCTTGTGTGTACCTGAAGCACAACAGAGTAATCCTCCTTCCCCATGGCCAGATGTGGATGTTGATATGGTGGTACTACTTTCAGAGTGGGAGCCACCTGCATTACCCATGAGACCACGCCAACTCAGGAGGGGCAACCGGGCACAAACAGGCATTGTGACTCTTAGCCTGAGACCCCTTTCAAGCACAGCCTGTCGGGGCTCTACCAGGATCCCACGGAGAGCACCTTTTGTGCCCCTAGACCCTAATCCTAACACTTGGTGGGGTTGTCCAGGCCACGTGACCCACATCCCGTCTCTGGAATTCCTGTTTGGGCAGGACCCCTGAGATGGACAAGAGCACTCTTCCCTTCCCCGGGAAAAACACCAAACTCTTGGGAGCCTGGCAGAATCCCCAGAAAGGGAGAATAACCCATGGACCCATGTGCTCACCCGTCCATTCCGAGACCATCCTAGGTATACAGTTCAGAGACAAAAGCCTCTCCTACTGACTCCCAGGCACCCGAATTTCAAATCCTGAGGAGCTGCTTTCAGGGTCTGCACATCGGGCCTGTCATAACCTCGCCCCTAATTCTTCCCCGAGTTGCTGTCTGGAGACTTCGTTCCTAAAGCCTTGACCACATGCCCTCCAGGATGGGACCCCCAGAACAACACCGTATCCCTGGGACTGCTCTCCCGAGGAAACTCTGTCCGTCTCAGTTGCCCAAACCATCCAGAATGGGAGAAACCTGCAAGACACCTGAACCCACACCAATTTCATAGGCCGCTCTGGAAAAAAGGCGCAGTATGAGACACCGTCAGCACCTTCCTCCAGGAAGACAAGCACGTCAATGGGCCTGAATCCGAAGATTCAACCTGACATGCCGCTAGGACTTCATCCAAAACCTAGCTTAGGTTTTCAGGCCTCTGTCCCTCCGGCCTGTTCTGGAAAACCAATTTATGGCCCAACGTGTGGTCCCTGAGCCATACAGTAGGACCCCTCTGGTCCCGATAAGGAAACTTTGCTCTTGGGAACGGGGTCCCACCCACAGTCTACGAGGTTCCTGCATGGCCCCAGAGTTACCGCCAGATTCTAAGGTCTCCCTGGAGAACAAGCTGCATTGTGACCCGTCTGACTGAGAACCTCCGTCAACTCAGATCCCTTGGAACTGCGAAGCAGAGACACTGGATCAAAGCTGCCCTCTTCCTAGGCTTCAGTGGTAACGGCGGTGGGGTTTCCAGGCATCCATTCGGAGAGCTCTGCTATCGAATCTTTCCATTTGGGGACCCTGGAGCCCTCTAACTGGATTTTCCCTGTCCCGCTGAAGGACACCTTGCTGTTTGGAGCAGCTCACAAGCTACAGCTTGGGATAGCCGCCAAGGCTTCTTGAGGCCACACGAGCATTCGTTGGCCATCATGGATACAAATTCCAGCGTGAGCAGACATCTCACACTCGAACGTCTTCAGGTGCTTGAGATCTCGAAACAGACGCTGCACATTGGAACTGTTATGGCCTCGGCACTGAACATAACCATGGCTTTGTTTTCAGACGTCCATCCTCACACACTTGCCAGCAGGCCATCCATATTGGGAATTCTGGAAAAACAAAGCTGCCTTCTGCCTGCCCACTGGAAGGAAGAATTGCCCTATGGGTCTGCCCAGAATCCCCAGATGAGGGTCCAGCAGCATGGCCCTAAAGGGCACCCTGATATCATAGGCCGCCCTGTGAACTGA
>NW_019155515.1:0-3215 GCF_002288905.1 Enhydra lutris kenyoni | reverse complement strand
TGGGCTCTGTCTTGGTCAGAGCCCGTCATCTCCTGCGAACCTGGGTATGCAGGTATCTGACCCCAGAAGGTAGCACAAATCCCTGCCTATGGGGGAACCTGAATGACAGCAGAGTACTCCTCCTTCCTCATGGCAGGAATGTGGATGTGGAGATGGTTGTACTACTCTAGAGTGGGAGCAAGCTACATGGCCCATGAGACCACGCCCTCTCAGGAGGGGCAGCTGGGCACAAGCAGGCATTGTGGCCCTCAGCCTGAGACCCCTTTAAAGCACACCCTGTTGGGGGTTTGGTCCAGGAAGCCAGAGAGCAGGCCTCTCGTGCCTCTTGGCCCAAATCCGAACCGTTGTTGGGGTTGTCCAGGCCACGAAACCCACAACCCCACTCTGGAATCCTTGTTGGGCGGGACCCCTGACGTGGAAAAGAGCACTCTTCCCTTCCCCAAGAAAGACAGCAAACTCTTGGGAGCCGGGGAAAAACCCCAGATAGGAAGAACCTCCCATGGACCCATGTAGCAACCCTATCATTCCGAGGCCATCCTGGATATACAGTCAGGACAGAAAAGCCTCTGCTACTGCTCCCAGGCATCCGAATTTCAAATCCCGAGGAGCTGCTTTCAGGGTCTGCAGATCGAGCCTGCCATAACCTCGCCCCAAATTCTTCCCCGAGTTGGTGTCTGAAGATTGGTTCCCAAAGCCGTGACCACATGCCCTCCAGGATGGGACCTCTGAAACCAAACAGCATCAAGGGTCTGCTCTCCCGAGGGAACTCTGCACATCTCAGTTGCCCAACCTCCAGAATGGGAGTAACCTTCACAGCACCTGAACCCACACCAATTTCATAGTCTGCTCTGGAAAAAATGCGCAGTCTGACTGACACACCTTCAGCACCTACCTGCAGGCAGAAACGCACGTCAATGGACTTGAGTATGAAGATTGAACCAGACATGCCCCTAGAACCTCATCCAAAACCTAGCTTAGGATTTCAGGCCTCAGTCCCACAGGCCTGTTCTGGAAAACCAACATATGGCCCAACGTGTGGTCCCTGAGCCATACAATAGAACCCCTCTGGTCCCGAGAAGGAAACTTTGCTCTTGGGAACGGAGTCCCACGCACAGGCTAGATGGTTCCTGCATGGCCCCAGAGCTACCGCCACATTCTAAGGTCTCCCTGGACACCAAGCAGCATTGTGACCCGTCAGACTGAGAACCTCCGTCAACTCAGATCCCTTGGAACTGCGAAGCAGAGCCACTGGATCAAAGCTTCCCTGTTCCTAGGCTTCAGTGGTAACGGCGGTGGAGTTTCCAGGCATCCTTACGGAGAGCTTGCTATCGAATCTTTCCATATGGGGACCCTGGAGCCCTCTAACTGGACTTGCCCTGTCCCGCTGAAGGACAACTTGCTGTTTGGAGCAGCTCACAAGCCCCAGCTTGTGAAAGCCACCAAGGTTTCATGAGGCCACACGAAAATTCGTTGGCCATTATGGATAAATTCCAGCGTGAGCAGACATCTCACACTCGAACGTCCTCAGGTGCTTAAGATCTCGAAACAGACACTGCACATTGGAACTGTTATGGCCTTGGCACTGAACATAAGCATAGCTTTGATTTCAGACTTCCATTCACACACCTAGCCAGAGGTCTTCCATATTGGGAATTCTGGATAAACAAAGCTGCCTTCTGCCTGCCCACCGGAAGGAAGAAATGCCCTACGGGTCTTCCCAGAATCCCCAGATGAGGGTCCAGCAGCATGGCCCTCAAGGGCACCATGATATTATAGGCCACCTTGTGAACTGATGCTCTGTCTGACACAGCCCGAGCCCCGACCTCCTGTCAGCCAGCCACATAGCGCGACCTATATCCTGCAGGTGGGCTCTGTCTTGGTCAGAGCCCGTCATCTCCTGCGAACCTGGGTATGCAGGTATCTGACCCCAGAAGGTAGCGCAAATCCCTGCCTATGGGGGAACCTGAATCACAGCAAGTACTCCTCCTTCCTCATGGCAGGATTGTGGATGTTGAGATGGTTGTACTACTCTAGAGTGGGAGCCAGCTAAATGGCCCATGAGACCACACCCACTCAGGAGGGGCAGTTGGGCACAAGCAGGCATTGTGTCCCTCAGCCTGAGACCCCTTTAAAGGACACCCTGCTGGGGGCTGGACCAGGAAGCCAGAGAGCAGGCCTCTCGTGCCTCTTGGCCCAAATCCTAACCCTTGGTGGGATTGTCCTGGCCACGTGACCCACAACCCCACTCTGGAATCCTTGTTTGGGCGGGACCCCTGACGTGGAAAACAGCACTCTACCCTTCCCCCAGAAAGACTGCAAATTCTTGGGAGCCGGGGAAAAACCCCAGATAGGAAGAACCTCCCATGGACCCATGTAGCAACCCTATAATTGCGAGTCCAACCTGGATGTAGAGTCCAGACAGAAAAGCCTCTGCTACTGCTCCCAGGGATCCGAATTTCAAATCCTGAGGAGCTGCTTTCAGGGTCTGCAGATCGGGCCTGCCATAACTTCGCTCCTATGTCTTCCCCTAGTTGTTGTCTGAAGACTTGGTTCCCTAAGCCGTGACCACATGCCCTCCAGGATGGCACCTCCAGAACCAAAAAGCATCACTGGGCCTGCTCTCCCTAGGGAACTCTACACATCTCAGTTGCCCAAACCTTCCAGAATGGGAGAAACCTTCAAGGCACCTGAACCCACACCAATTTCATAGGCTGCTCTGGAAAAAATGCGCAGTCTGACTGACACACCTTCAGCACCTCCCTGGAGGCAGAAACGCACGTCAATGGACCTGAGTCTGAAGATTGAACCTGACATGCCCCTAGAACCACATCCAATACCTAGCTTAGGTTTTCAGGCCTCTGTCCCTCAGGCCTGTTCTGGAAAACCAACTTATGGCCCAATGTGTGGCCCCTAGCCATACAATCGAATCCCTCTGGTCTCGAGAAGGAAACCTTGCTCTTGTGAACGGGGACCCACCCTCAGCCTAGGAGTTCCTGCATGGCCCCAGAGCCACAGCCACATTCTAAGGTCTCCCTGGACACCAAGCAGCATTGTGACCCGTCAGACTGAGAACCTCTGTCAACTCAGATCACTTGGAACTTCGAACCAGAGGCAATGGATCAAAGCTGCCCTGTTCCTTGGCTGCTGTGGTAACGTGAGGTGGGGTTTCAAGGCATCCATTCGGAGAGCTCTGCTGTCGAATCTTTCCATGTGGG
>NW_019155514.1:4005-5505 GCF_002288905.1 Enhydra lutris kenyoni | reverse complement strand
CAGGTGGTGGATATTAGAGAGGGCACGGATTGCATGGAGCACTGGGTGTGGTACAAAAACAATGGATACTGTTATGCTGAAAATAAATTTAAAAAATGATTAAATAAAAAAATTTTAAAAAAAGAATGAAAATGACCTTACAAATAACTTGCAAATATAAAAAAAAGTCTTTAAATATGCTCACATGTTCATAGAAATGTGGTTTAAAGTGGTCAAAGTAATCTTATAGTATAATATGGTCTTACTGAGTGCGACCAGTACACAGATCCTGCTATATTACTCCAATGTGCCAGTTCAGAAACATTAAAACTGTTCCAAAACACAAGTGCATTAATCATTAACTTGGGTGTCAAGTCAATGTCAAATAGGTATGAAACTCTTCAGAATACTTTTTTTCCTGCATTTGTATTGTCGCAGACTGTAAGAGATGGTTCATGGACTGGTAGCATTGTGAGTATCACTGCTAAGCACGCACTTATGGCTCCTGAAGTAGTGAGCTTAAATCCTAGACAATGTATGTGAGGTGCAGTGTGTTTGTGTATCAGGGAAGCAAGAGTTAATAGGAGGGAGAGAAACCCTAGGAGGTAGAGAGCCTAGAAATATTAACAGAGGAATCTGATCTCATAGCCGCAGGTACTTGGGAGGCAGCACAGCTTCTTGAGCAAGGGAAAAGCATGAGGGTAGTCACATGTTAGCAGCCAGAGCTCTTCAGGAGGTTGGAACATCATAGTGATCTTGTGCAACCTACTCATTTTAAAGATAAGAAAACAATTATGTAAATAATTCACCAATAGAACCAAAGCTAGCACCGCAAAACTAACACCCCAAAATATGAACGTATTTACAAAGAAGGTTTTGAACAAAAAAACCTGAATAAAATATGCACAAGAAATAGCTTGTATGCCTTGCCATATTTAAAGTTAGGTGACACTCTATTTCAACATAGAATTAGATGTCCTAGCAACAGCAATCAGACAACAAAGAGAAATAAAAGGTATCCAAATTGGCAATGAAGAAGTCAAACTCTCTCTTTGCAGATGACCTGATACTGCATATGGAAAACCCAAAAGACTCCACCCTCAAACCACTAAAGCTCATACAGCAATTTAGTAATGTGGCAGGATACAAAGTCAATGTAGAAAAATCAGTTGCTTTCTTATACACTAACAATGAAAATACAGAATGGGAAATTAGAAAATCGATTCCATTTACTATAGCACCAAGAACCATAAGATACCTGTGAATAAACCTAACCAAAGAGGTAAAGGATCTGTACTCAAGGAACTACAGAACACTCATGAAAGACATCGAGGAAGACACAAAAACATGGAAGACCATTCCATGTCCATGGACTGGGAAAAATAAACACTGCTAAAATGTCTATATTGCCTAGAACAATCTATATTTTCAAGGCCATTCTGTTCAAAATTCCACGGCATTTTTCAAGGAGCCGGAGCAAACAATCCTAAAATTTTATAGAACCAGAAGTGACCCTGAATT
>NW_019155514.1:0-3919 GCF_002288905.1 Enhydra lutris kenyoni | reverse complement strand
AACGTATTTACAAAGAAGGTTTTGAACAACAACAACAAAAAACTGAATAAAATATGCACAAGAAATAGCTTGTATGCCTTGCCATATTTAAAGTTAGGTGACACTCTAGTTCAACATAGAATTAGATGTCCTAGCAACAGCAATCAGACAACAAAGAGAAATAAATGGTATCCAAATTGACAATAAAGAAGTCAAACTCTCTCTTCGCAGATGACATGATACTTCATATGGAAAACCCAAAAGACTCCACCCTCAAACCACTAAAGCTCATACAGCAATTCAGTAATGTGGCAGGATACAAAGTCAATGTACAGAAATCAGTTGCTTTCTTATACACTAACAATGAAAATACAGAATGGGAAATTAGAAAATCGATTCAATTTACTATAGCACCAAGAACCATAAGATACCTGTGAATAAACCTAACCAAAGAAGTAAAGGATCTGTACTCAAGGAACTACAGAACACTCATGAAAGACGTCGAGGAAGACACAAAAACATGGAAGACCATTCCATGTCCATGGACTGGGAAAAATAAGCACTGCTAAAATGTCTATATTGCCTAGAACAATCTATATTTTCAATGCCATTCTGTTCAAAATTCCACGGCATTTTTCAAGGAGCCAGAGCAAACAATCCTAAAATTTTATAGAACCAGAAGTGACCCTGAATTGCTAAGGAAATGTTGAAAAAGAAAAACAAACTGGGGGCATCACGTTGCCCAATTTCAAGATTTACTACAAAGCTGTAATCACCAAGACAGCATGGTACTGACATAACAACAGGCACATAGACCAGTGGAACGGAGGAGAAAGCCCAGATAGGGACCCTCAACTCTATGGCCAAATAATCTTCGACAAAACAGGAAAAAAATATACAGTAGAAAAAAGAAAGTCTCTTCAATAAATGGTGTTGAGAGAATTGGACTGCTATGTGTAGAGGAATGAAACTCAACCATTCTCTTACAGCATACACAAAGATAAACTTGAAATGGATAAAAGAGCTCAACGTGTGGCAAGAATCCAGAATCCTAGAGGAGAACATAGGCAATAACCTTTTGACATCGGCTACAGAAACATCTTTCAAGATGTGTCTCCAAGGGCAAAGAGAACAAAAGCGAAAATGAACTTTTGGGACTTCATCAAGATCAAAAGCTTCTTAACAGCAAGGGAAACAGTCAACAAAACAAGGAGGCACCCACGAACTTGGAGAAGATATTCTCAAATGACAGTACAGACAAATGTCTGATATCCAGGATGTATAAAGAACACCTCAAACTCAACATACACAAAACAAATAGGCATGTCAAAAAATGGGTAGAAGACATGAACAGACACTTCTCCAAAGAAGATATATGAATGGCTAACAGACACATGAAAAGATATTCATCATCACTAGCCATCAGGGAAATTCAAATCAAAACCACTTGGAGATACCACCTTACAACAGTTAGAATGGCCAAAATTAACAAGACAGTAAACGTGTGTTGACAGGATATGGAGAAAGGGGAACCCTCTTACACTGTTGGTGGGAATGCAAGTTGGTGCAGCCATTTTGGAAAACAGTGTGGAGATTCCTTAAGAAATTAAAAAATAGAGCTTCCCTATGACCCTGCAATTGCACTACAGGGTGTTTACCACAAAGATACAGATATAGTGAAAAGAAGGGCCATTTGTAACCCAATGTTCATAGCAGCAATGGCCATGGTCGCCAAACTGTGGAGAGAACCAGGAGGCCCTTCAATGGACAAATGGATAAGGAAGATGTCCATATACACTATGAAGTATTATGCCTCCATCAGAAAGGATGAATACCCAACTTTTGTATCAACATGGACCCAGCTGGAAGATATTATGCTGAGTGAAATAAGTCAATCAGAGAGGGTCAATCATCTTATGGTTTCACTTATTTGTTGAGCATAAGAAATAACACAGAGGTCGTGGGGAGATGGAGAGAAGGGTGTTGTGGGAAATTGGAGAGTGAGAGGGACCATGAGAGACTATGGACTCTGAAAAACAATCTGAGGGTTTTGAACGAGCAGGGGTGGGAGGTTGGGTGAGCCTGATGGTGGGTATTATGGAGGGTACTTGTTGCATGGAACAGTGGGTGTAGTACATAAATAATGAATTCTGGTACACTGAAAAGAAATTTTTTCTTTTTAAAAAGTGAAAAAAAAGTAAAAAAAAAATAAAATTAAGTGACATTGGAATGCCAAGAGCAGTTAAATCTGCAAAAACACTGTGGAAGACCTTAACTTGACCCTGCCTGAGAAGAATTCTCTGACGTTTAAATGTCTTTGCAAAGATACTCTTAATTCAATGATGTGGGCAGTTTTCAGGACTCTCCATTCCCAACAGCTATGTGACATGCATTATCCTTGACCATGGAAGCGTGAAGAAAGTAGACAACTACAGAAGACAATGGGGGAAGTACAAAAATTCAAGGACTCAAAAAAAAAAAAAATCAAGGACTCAAGGTGGCAATGTAAAGTTGCAATTAGCCCATTTTTATTCTTTTTTTGGATGACATTTCAGTAACGTTCATAAACTTGCAAATATCACAATAAAATGCAAAATGAGTCTCCTGAATTTTTATTAAAAATTGTAAATTTGTTATGGTAGTAGTAGTTTGAATTAATTTAAAATCATCAATTACTCTAGAGATATAGCAGACATTGTGAGTGGACTTTAAACAACGGTTTCCCATTTTTAAATTTTGTATGCAATACTTTACCTCATATGCAAGATCTTTGGGAAAAGTTGATTCCATCCCCTATGCTACAGGTGGGAGAAGAAAATGGGACAAAATATCAATGGAGTGAAAAAGGGCCATACCTTACTCCTTATCTTTTCAGTAATCCCATAATTACCTCCTGCTAGACAATCTCTGACCCACACAAAAAAGTAATCACATTCTTTGAGAAAGTGAATAAAGAGTCTATGGGAGAGCAGAAACAGCCTCAGAAGAACAAGAGTTGGAGGGGAATAATGGGCTGTCCATAGAGCACATCATTAGTTTTTGATGTAGTTTTCACCAACTCATTAGTTTCGTGTAATACCCAGTGCTCATCATAACATGTGCCCATTACCCGATTACCCCATGTTTCCATGCCACTGCCTTCTGTAACCCTCATTTTGTTTTCTGGACTCCAGGGTCTCTCAGGGTTTGTCTCCCTCTCTGATTTCTTCTTACTGATGAATTAGAGAATTAATCAAGTAACAGTTATTGACAAATCTATATAGAAGGTATTGGTCACTTTGCTGGAGGTGCTGCAAAAGTCTACTGTATGGGATTTTCATTATACTGTGTTATAAAGGCATGAAAAAATAAACAAAATATGAATATACTAATTTCAAAAACGAATTAAGCAAACCAGCCCCTTTTGTGATAGAAAATGATGGGGAAAGCATAGTAGACCATTCAGCAGGATGATCACAGAGGGCTTAAAGAGATATATTTTACTAGTAACTGAATGAGGCGGAGGCAGATGAATGATAACCAGAGAAACTGCCATCCTCTTAGGTGGGGATTACAATTTCAAAGCCTCAAAAGGAAAGGGCTGGGTTCTGATTTGGTAACTTGCTGTTGAAACCCCAGGACCTGAAAATATGGAGTACGTGTTAAGTGTGAAGTCAATGATTATACCTTTTTTATATTTGAAAAGAATAAATAAGGGAGAGTTTTGTTATTTGCAGAGGGCCATGTATACATTTGAGGAGGCTGGAAGTCATAGATGAATCTTGTGCTTCCTTGAGTTTAGTTATACTTTGTATTTCCATAATATACTTTTTATTAATTTGATCTACCAATGTGTTCTCAAGCCTACAAGCAGTATTGTCTTATTGATTTCCATTAAATATGACAATTAATTGCTAATTTCATAATAACCAATATTAAAATGTTTTACTTGAACTCTCAA
>NW_019155513.1:0-5506 GCF_002288905.1 Enhydra lutris kenyoni | reverse complement strand
TGGATTAAAGCCTCTGCCTTCAGCTCAGGTCATGATCCCAGGGTCCTAGGATCGAGCCCCGAATCAGGCTCTCTGCTCAGCAGGGAGCCTGCTTCCCTTCCTCTCTCTCTGCCCGCCTTTCTGCCTACTTGTGATCTCTGTCAAATAAATAAATAGAATTTTTTTAAAAACATGATTTTACTTATTTATTTGAGAGAGAGAGAGAGAGAGAGAGACAGAGAAGGCAAGAACGAGCAGGGGGGAAGAGGGAGAAGCAGGCTCCCTGCTTACCCACGCTGAAGGCAAATGCTTAACCAAATGAGCCACTTAGGTGCTCCAAGCCCTTAACTATTAAAAGTCACTCCCCAAAAACAAACTGAGGGTTGATGGGGGGAGGGGGGTTGGGAGGGGGGGTGGGATTATGGACACTGGGGAGGGTATGTGCTATGGTGAGTGCTGTGAAGTATGTAAACCTGGTGATTCACAGACCTGTACCCCTGGGGATAAAAATATATTATATGTTTATAAAAAATAAAATTAAAAAAAAAAAAAGTCACTCCCCATTTCCTTTTACTCCCAGAGCATGGCAACTATTCATCTACTTTGTGTCTCTTTGAATTTATCTACCCTAGACATTTCATATAAAGGAATAATTGTATATGGCCTTTAGGACTGGATTTTTTCACTTAGCATATGTTTTCAAGTTCTTCAGTGTTGTAATATATATCATAGTTCATTCTTTTTTCTTGATGAATAATACTCTATTATATGGGTGTATCACATTTCATTTATCCATTCATCACTTGATGGACGTTTACATTATTTTCACTTTTTAGGTCTTATGAATAATGCCATTAGAATATTCATGTACAAGTTTTTGTGTGGACATGTTTCACTTCTCTTGGGTATTACTTAGGAGTGGAATTGTAGGGTTACATGGTGATTCTGTGTTTAACTTTTTGAGGGACTGTCAAGCTGTTTTCCAAAATGGCTGCACTATTTTACATTCCCATCAACGATGCATGGGGTTTCCAATTTGTCCACATCCTTGTGAACACTTTTTTTGTCTGTCTTTTTGAGCATAGCCACCCCAATGAGTATGAATTGGTATCTTATTGTGGTTTTGATTTATATTTACCTAATGAGTAAAGATATTGAGCATCTTTTCATGTGCTTATTGATCATTTGTGTATTTTCTTTGCAGAAATATCTGCTTAAATCCTTTGTCCATTTTTAAATTGGGTTATTTTTCTCTTATTATTAAATTGTGGGGGTTTTTTGTATGTTGTAAATACAAGTCCTTTATGAATTAAAAATTTTTCTCCTGGGGCACCTGGGTGGCTCAGTTGGTTAAGCACCAGACTCTTAATATCAGCTCAGTTTATGATCTCAGTGTTATGAGATTGAGCCCTGCGTCAGGCTGTGTATGGAGCTGGTTTAAGATTCTCTTTCTCGGGGCACCTGGGTGTCTCAGTGGGCTGAGCCTCTGCCTTCGGCTCAGGCCATGGTCTTGGGTTCCTGGGATTGAGCCCCACATTGGACTCTCTGCTCGGCAGGGGGCATGCTTCTCCCTATCTCTCTGCCTGCCTCTCTGCCTACTTGTGATCTCTGTCAAATAAATAAATAAAATCTTAAAAAAAAAAATTCTCTTTCTCCCCCTGCCTGTCCTCTGCCATTTGCATCCAGGCACATATTCTCTCTTTCTCTCTCAAAAAAGAAAAAAAAAATTAAAATTAAAATTAAAATTAAAAAAAATATATATATATAAAATTTTTTTCTCCCATTTATTCTGTGGATTGTATTTTAATTTTTTGATGATGTGTTTTGAGGCACGAAAGTATTAAATTCTGATGATGTCTCATTTATCTATTTTTTTGTTGTTGTTTGTGCTTTTGGTGTCATATCTAAAAAATGGTTGCCTAATCCATGAATAATTACTAAGGAAGACATGAAATCTCTTAGCGATTTTCATTTATTATATCTTTAAGAAAATCTTTCCTCCATCTTTTCCTTGGATAAGGACAACCCAGGAATAGGCCTTTGTGGCTATGATATTGTTGTTCACAGCTCTTCTTGATCTAATACAAATTTGGGGATAATGTTTCTGTATGCTGAATATAGGTCAGTAACTCTTAGGTGTGCCTGTCTTAGATAGTTATGCTGTGCATTTTTTACTTGTACCAGATTTTATTTGTCCCTGATACCTTTGGGATTTTTTTGGAGAAATGGAACAATAATGCAGCATCAATTTATTAAAATATGTTTTAAACCTTAAAAAAAAAAAAAGGAAGCTGGGATTGCATTGAATCTTTAGATTGATTTGGCAAGTACTGCCGTCTTAATGATATTAATTCTTCCAGTATCTGAGCATGAGGTATTTTTACATTTATTCAGTCGTCTTCTTCTTTTTTTTTTTTACTTACTTTCTTTATTTTTAAATTATTTTTATTAATATATAATGTATTTTTTTAGGGGTACAGGTCTGTGATTCATCAGTCTTACACAATTCACAGTACTCACCATAGCATATACCCTCCCCAATGTCCATCACCCAGCCACCCCATCCCTCCCACCCCCATCCCCTCCAGCAATCCTCAGTGTGTTTCCTAAGATTAAGAGTCTCTTATGGTTTGTCTCTGTCCCCAGTCCCATCTTGTTTCATCTTTCCCTCTCTTCCCTCATGACTCCTTGCCCTGCCTCTCAAATTCTGCGTATCGGTGAGATCATATGGGGGGTTCCCCTTTCTCTGCATCCTCGCCAGCATCTGTCATCTCCTGACTTGTTAATTTTAGCCATTCTGACTGGTGTGAGGTGGTATCTGATTGTGGTTTTGATTTGTATTTCCCTGATGCCGAGTGATGTGGAGCACTTTTTCATGTGTCTGTTGGCCATCTGGATGTCTTCCTTGCAGAAATGTCTGTTCATGTCTTCTGCCCATTTCTTGATTGGATTATTTGTTCTTTGGGTGTTGAGTTTGCTAAGTTCTTTATAGATTCTGGACACTAGCCCTTTATCCGATATGTCATTTGCAAATATCTTCTCCCATTCTGTCAGTTGTCTTTTGGTTTTGTTAACTGTTTCCTTTGCTGTGCAAAAGCTTTTGATCTTGATAAAATCCCAATAGTTCATTTTTGCCCTTGCTTCCCTTGCCTTTGGCGATGTTCCTAGGAAGATGTTGCTGCGGCTGAGGTCGAAGAGGTTGCTGCCTGTGTTCTCCTCAAGGATTTTGATGGATTCCTTTCTCACATTGAGATCCTTCATCCATTTTGAGTCTATTTTCGTGTGTGGTGTAAGGAAATGATCCAATTTCATTTTTCTGCATGTGGCTGTCCAATTTTCCCAACACCATTTGTTGAAGACACTGTCTTTTTTCCATTGGATATTCTTTCCTGCTTTGTCGAAGATTAGTTGACCATAGAGTTGAGGGTCTATTTCTGGGCTCTCTATTCTGTTCCATTGATCTATGTGTCTGTTTTTGTGCCAGTACCATGCTGTCTTGATGATGACAGCTTTGTAATAGAGCTTGAAGTCCGGAATTGTGATGCCACCAACTTTGGCTTTCTTTTTCAATATTGCTTTGGCTATTCGAGGTCTTTTCTGGTTCCATATAAATTTTAGGATTATTTGTTCCATTTCTTTGAAAAAAATGGATGGTACTTTGATAGGAATTGCATTAAATGTGTAGATTGCTTTAGGTAGCATAGACATTTTCACAATATTTATTCTTCCAATCCAGGAGCATGGAACATTTTTCCATTTCTTTGTGTCTTCCTCAATTTCTTTCATGAGTACTTTATAGTTTTCTGTGTATAGATTCTTAGTCTCTTTGGTTAGATTTATTCCTAGGTATCTTATAGTTTTGGGTGCAATTGTAAATGGGATTGACTCCTTAATTTCTCTTTCTTCTGTCTTGTTGTTGGTGTAGAGAAATGCAACTGATTTCTGGGCATTGATTTTATATCCTGACACTTTACTGAATTCCTGTACAAGTTCTAGCAGTTTTGGAGTGGAGTCTTTTGGGTTTTCCACATATAGTATCATATCATCTGCAAAGAGTGATAGTTTGACTTCTTCTTTGCCAATTTGGATGCCTTTAATTTCCTTTTGTTGTCTGATTGCTGAGGCTAGGACTTCTAGTACTAGGTTGAATAGCAGTGGTGATAACGGACATCCCTGCCGTGTTCCTGACCTTAGCGGAAAAGCTTTCAGTTTTTCTCCATTGAGAATGATATTTGCGGTGGGTTTTTCATAGATGGCTTTGATAATATTGAGGTATGTGCCCTCTATCCCTACACTTTGAAGAGTTTTGATCAGGAAGGGATGCTGTACTTTGTCAAATGCTTTTTCAGCATCTATGGAGAGTATCATATGGTTCTTGTTCTTTCTTTTATTAATGTGTTGTATCACATTGATTGATTTGCGGATGTTGAACCAACCTTGCAGCCCTGGAATAAATCCCACTTGGTCGTGGTGAATAATCCTTTTAATGTACTGTTGAATCCTATTGGCTAGTATTTTGGCGAGAATTTTTGCATCTGTGTTCATCAAGGATATTGGTCTGTAGTTCTCTTTTTTGATGGGATCCTTGTCTGGTTTTGGGATCAAGGTGATGCTGGCCTCATAAAATGAGTTTGGAAGTTTTCCTTCCATTTCTATTTTTTGGAACAGTTTCAGGAGAATAGGAATTAGTTCTTCTTTAAATGTTTGGTAGAATTCCCCCGGGAAGCCATCTGGCCCTGGGCTTTTGTTTGTTTGGAGATTTTTGATGACTGTTTCAATCTCCTTACTGGTTATGGGTCTGTTCAGGCTTTCGATTTCTTCCTGGTTCAGTTGTGGTAGTTTATATGTCTCTAGGAATGCATCCATTTCTTCCAGATTGTCCAATTTGTTGGCGTAGAGTTGCTCATAGTATGTTCTTATAATTGTCTGTATTTCTTTGGTGTTCGTTGTGATCTCTCCTCTTTCATTCATGATTTTATTTATTTGGGTCCTTTCTCTTTTCTTTTTGATAAGTCTGGCCAGGGGTTTATCAATCTTATTAATTCTTTCAAAGAACCAGCTCCTAGTTTCGTTGATTTGTTCTATTGTTTTTTTGGTTTCTATTTCATTGATTTCTGCTCTGATCTTTATGATTTCTCTTCTCCTGCTGGGTTTAGGGTTTCTTTCTTGTTCTTTCTCTAGCTCTTTTAGGTGTAGGGTTAGGTTGTGTACCTGAGACCTTTCTTGTTTCTTGAGAAAGGCTTGTACCGCTATATATTTTCCTCTCAGGACTGCCTTTGTCGTGTCCCACAGATTTTGAACCGTTGTGTTTTCATTATCATTTGTTTCCATGAATTTTTTCAACTCTTCTTTAATTTCCTGGTTGACCCATTCATTCTTTAGAAGGATGCTGTTTAGTCTCCATGTAATTGGGTTCTTTCCAAATTTCCTCTTGTGATTGAGTTCTACCCTCCTACACTGTTGGTGGGAATGCAGGTGGGAATTCTCTTTCTCTGATTGACTTATTTTGCTTAGCATAATACCCTAT
>NW_019155512.1:3408-5508 GCF_002288905.1 Enhydra lutris kenyoni | reverse complement strand
GGCTGGACCAGGAAGCCAGAGAGCAGTCCTCTCGTGCCTCTTGGCCCAAATCCGAACCCTTGGTGTGGTTTTACAGGTCACGTGACCCACAACCCCACTCTGGAATCCTTGTTGGGCGAGACACCTGACGTGGAAAACAGCACTCTTCCCTTCCCCCAGAAAGACAGCAAACTCTTGGGAGCCGGGGAAAAACCCCAGATAGGAATAACCTCCCATGGACCCATGTAGCAACCCTCTCATTCCGAGGACATCCTGGATAGAGAGTCCAGACAGAAAAGCCTCTGCTACTGCTCCCAGGCATCTGAATTTCAAATCCTGAGGAGCTACTTTCAGGGTTTCCAGTTCGGGCCTGCCATAAATTCGCTCCTAAGTCTTCCCCGAGTTGCTGTCTGAAGACTTGGTTCCCAAAGCCATGACCACATGCCCTCCAGGATGGGACCTCCAGAACCAAACAGCATCCCTGGGCCTGCTCTCCCGAGGGAACTCTGCACATCTCAGTTGCCCAAACCTTCCAGAATGGGAGAAACCTTCAAGGCACCTGAACCCACACCAATTTCATAGGCTGCTCTGGAACAAATGTGCAGTCTGACTGACACACCTTCAGCACCTACCTGCAGGAAGAAACGCACGTCAATGGACCTGAGTCTGAAGATTGAACCTGACATGCCCCTAGAATCTTGTCGAAAACCTAGCTTAGGATTTCAGGCCTCTGTCCCTCAGGCCTGTTCTGGAAAACCAACTTATGGCCCAACGTGTGGCCCCTAGCCATGCAATAGAATCCCTCTGGTCTCGAGAAGGAAACCTTGCTCTTGAGAATCTGGCCAACCCTCAACCTAGGAGATTCCTGCATGGCCCCAGAGCCAAAGTCACATTCTAAGGTCTCCCTGGACACCAAGCAGCATTGGGACCCGTCAGACTGAGAACCTCTGTCAACTCAGATCCCTTGGAACTGCGAAGCAGAGCCACTGGATCAAAGCTGCCCTGTTCCTAGGCTTCAAGGGTAACAGAGGTGGAGTTTCCAGGAATCCATTCAGAGAGTCTGCTTTCGAATCTTTCCATATGGGGACCCTGGAGCCCTCTAAGTGGACTTCCCCTGTCCCGCTGAAGGACACCTTGCTGTTTGGAGCAGCTCACAAGCTCCAGCTTCGGAAAGCCGCCAAGGCTTCTTGAGGCCGTACCAGTATTAGTGGGCCATCATGGATACAAATTCCAGCGTGAGCAGACATATCACACTTGAACGTCCTCAGGTGCTTGAGATCTCGAAACAGTCGCTGCACATTGGAACTGTTATGGCCTCGGTACTGAACATAAGCATAGCTTTGTTTTCAGACTTCCATCCTCACACACCTTGCCAGCAGGCCATACATATTGGGAATTCTGGATAAACAAAGCAGCCTTCTGCCTGCCCCCTGGAAGAAAGAAATGCCCTAAGGGTCTGCCCAGAATCCCCAGGTGAGGGTCCAGCAGCATGGCCCTCAAGGGAACCGTGATATCATAGGCTGCCCTGTGAACTGATGTTCTGTCTGACACAGCCCGAGCCCCGGCCTCCTGTCAGCCAGCCACATAGCGCAACCCATATCCTGCAGGTGGGCTCTGTCTTGGTCACAGCCCGTCATATCCTGCGAACCTGGGTATGCAGGTCTATGACCCAGAAGGTAGCGCAAATCCCTGCCTATGGAGAACCTGAATCACAGCAGAGTCCACCTCCTTACTCATGGCAGGAATTGGATGTTGAGATGGTTGTACTAAACTAGAGTGGGTGCCACCTACAGGGCCCATGAGACCACACCCACTCAGGAGGGGCAGCTGGGCACAAGCAGGCCTTGGGACCCTCAGCCTGAGACCCCTTTAAAGCACACCCTGTTGGGGGCTGGACCAGGAAGCCAGATAGCAGGCCTCTCGTTCCTCTTGGCCCAAAGCCTAACCCTTGTTGGGGTTGTCCAGGCCACGTGACCCACAACCCCACTTTGGAATCCTTATTTGAGCGGGACCCCTGACGTGGAAAACAGCACTCTTCCCTTCCCCCAGAAAGACAGCAAACTCTTGGGAGCCGGGAAGAAACCCCAGATAAGAAGAAACTTCCATGGACCCATGTAGCAA
>NW_019155512.1:0-3308 GCF_002288905.1 Enhydra lutris kenyoni | reverse complement strand
AGTGGAAAACAGCACTCTTCCCTTCCCCCAGAAAGACAGCAAACTCTTGGGAGCCGGGAAGAAACCCCAGATAAGAAGAAACTTCCATGGACCCATGTAGCAACCCTATCATTCCGAGGCCATCCTAGATACAGTGTCCAGACAAAAAAGCCTCTGCTACTGTTCCCAGGCATCCGAATTTCAAATCCTGACGAGCTGCTTTCAGGGTCTGCAGAACGGGCCTGCCATATCTTCGCTCCTAACTCTTCCCCGAGTTGCTCTCTGAACACTTGGTTCCCAAAGCCGTGACCACATGCCCTCCAGGATGGGACCTCCAGAACCAAACAGCATTGCTGGGCCTTCTCTCCCAAGGGAAGTCTGCACATCTCAGCTGCCCAAACCTTCCAGAATGGGAGAACATTCAAAGCACCTGAACCCACACCAATTTCATAGGCTGCTCTGGAACAAATGCGCAGTCGGACTGACACACCTTCAGCACCTACCTGCAGGAAGAAACGCACGTCAATGTACCTGAGTCTGAAGATTGAACCTGACATGCCGCTAGACCTCATCCAATACCCAGCTTAGGTTTTCAGGCCTTCATACCTCAGGTCTGTTCTAGAAAACCAACTTATGACAAAACGTGTGGCCCCTAGCCATACATTAAAAACACTCTGGTCTCGAGAAGGAAACCTTGCTCTTGGGAACGCGGACCAACCCTCAGCCTAAGAGAATCCTGCATGGCCCCAGAGCCACAGCCACATTCTAAGGTCTCCCTGGACACCAAGCAGCACTGTGACCGTTCAGACTGAGAACCTCTGTCAACTCAGATAACTTGGAACTTCGAACCAGTGGCAGCGGATCAAAGCTGCCCTATTCCTTGGCTGCTGTGGGAACGCGAGGTGGGGTTTCCAGGCATCCATTCGGAGAGCTCTGCTGTCGAATCTTTGCATGTGGGAGACCTCTAAGCTGACTTCCCCTGTCCCGCAGAAGGACACCTTGGGTTTGGAGCAGCTCACAAGCTCCAGCTTGCATAAGCCTCCAAGGCCTCTTCAGGCCACCCGAGTATTCGTTGGCCATCATGGATACAAATTCCAGTGTGAGCAGACATCTCACCCTCGCCCATCCTCAGGTGCTGGAGATCTTGAAACAGCTGCTGCACATTGGAACTGTCATGCCCTCGGCACTGAACATAACCATAGCTTTTGTTTTCAGAGTTCGATCCTCACAAGCTTAGCCAGCAGGCCCTCCACCTTGGGAATTCTGGAGTCACAAAGCTGCCTTCTACCTGGCCAACAGAAAGAAATAATGTCCTACAGGTCTGCCCAAATCCCCCAATGAGCGTCCAACCACAGGGTCCTCAAGGGCATCCTGATATCGTAGGTCGCCCTGTGAACTAATGCTCTGTGTAACACAGCCCGAGACCCAATCTCCTGTCGGCCAGCCAGATAGCGGGACCCATCACCTGCTGCTGGGAACTGCCTTGGCCCGAGCCCGTTATTTCCATCCAACCTGGGTATACAGGTATCTGACCCCAGAAGGTAGTGCAAAACCCTGCCCTTGTGTGTACCTGAAGCACAACAGAGTACTCCTTCTTCCCCATGGCAGGAAAGTGGATTTTGATATGGTGGTACGACTTTCAGAGTGGGAGCCACCTGCATGGCCTATGAGACCAAGCCCACTCAGGAGGGGCCACTGGGCACAAACAGGCATTGTGACTCTTAGCCTGAGACCCCTTTCAAGCACAGCCTGTCGGGGCTGGACCAGGATCCCACAGAGAGAACCTATTGTGCCCCGAGACACAAATCCTAACACTTGGTGGGGTAGTCCAGGCCACGTGACCCACAACCCGTCTCTGGAATCCGATTTGGGCAGGACCCCTGAGATGGAAAAGAGCACTCTTCTCTTCCCCGACAAAAACACCAAACTCTTGGGAGCCTGGTGTATCCCCAGAAAGCGAGAATATCCCATGGACCCATGTGCTCACACGTCCATTCCGAGACCATCCTAGGTATACAGTCCAGAGAGAACAGCCTCTGCTACTGCCTCCCATGCACCCGAAAATCAAATCCTGAGGAGCTGCTTACAGGGTCTGCAGATCGGGCCTGCCATAACCTCGCCCCTAATTCTTCCCCGAGTTGCTGTCTGAAGACTTTGTTCCCAAAGCCTTGATCACATGCCCTCCAGGATGAGACCCCCAGAACCACACCGCATCACTGGGCCTGCTCTCCCGAGGAAACTCTGCCCGTCTCAGTTGCCCAAACCATCCAGAATGGGAGAAACCTGCAAGGCACCTGAACCCACCCCAATTTCATAGGCTAATCTGGAAGAAAGGCGCAGTAGGAGACACTGTCAGCACCTACCTCCAGGAAGACACGCACGTCAATGGGCCTGAGTCCGAAGATTCAACCTGACATGCCCCTGGACCTCATCCAAAACCTAGCTTATGTTTTCAGGCCTCTGTCCCTCCAGCCTGTTCTGGAAAACCAACATATGGCCCAACGTGTGGTCCCTGAGCCATATAGTAGAACCCCTATGGTCCCGAGAAGGAAACTTTGCTCTTGGGAATGGGGTCCCACCCACAGCCTAGAGGATCCTGCATGCCCCAGAGCTACCGCCACACTCTAAGGTCTCCCAGGACACCAAGCAGCATTGTGACCCGTCAGACTGAGAACCTCCGTCAACTCAGATCCCTTGTAACTGCGAAGCAGAGCCACTGGATCAAAGCTGCCCTGTTCCTAGGCTTCAGTGGTAACGGAGGTGAAGTTTCCAGGCATCCATTCACAGAGCTCTGCTATTGAATCTCTCCATATGGGGACCCTGGAGCCCTCTAACTGGACTTCCCCTGTCCTGCTGAAGGACACCTTGCTGTTTGGAGCAGCTCACAAGCTCCAGCTTCGGAAAGCCCCCAAGGCTCATTGAGGCCGCAGGAGCATTCGTGGGCCATCATGGATACAAATTCCAGTGTGAGCATACATCTCACACTCGATCGTCCCCAGGTGCTTTAGATCTCGAAACAGACTCTGCACATTGGAATTGTTATGGCCTCGGCACTGAACATAACCGTAGCATTGTTTCCAGACTTCCATCCTCACACACCTTGCCAGCAGGCCATCCATATTGGGAATTCTGGATAAACAAAGCTGCCTTCTGGCTGCGCACCGGAAGGAAGAAATGCCCTAGGGGTCTGCCCAGAATAACCATATGAGGGTCCAGCAGCAATGCCCTCAAGGGCACCATGATATCATCGGCCGCCCTGTGAACTGATGCTCTGTTTGACACAGCCCGTGCCCCGGCCTCCTGTCAGCCAGCCACATAGCACGACCCAT
>NW_019155511.1:0-5512 GCF_002288905.1 Enhydra lutris kenyoni | reverse complement strand
GCGTTTTCCGGGTGTCCGCGACAGACCCAGAGCTTGAAAGAGCCCTCGGCCACGGGAAGCAGGGCAGTCCGAAGGGCTACCACACGCTGGCCAATTCTCTCGAGTGTTCTGCCCAAACCGGGCTTGCTTTGGGCAGAACGCTCGTGAGAATTGGCTGGAAAATGCCCAGCGAACTCGGGTCGGGTGCAGACCTTCTTCAGGGCCACCCCTGGGCCTGGGCCTGGCTCGTGAACGGTCGCGTCTGAACCCCGCCAAAAAGCCCTCCGGGAGTCTGGCTCCTGCGAGGGCGATACCTTCTGCTCCTCAGCCTGTGGTGGTCCCCTACCAGGCCCTGTCCGATGGGGCCGGACCTGCCCAGAGCCCCGGACACGAACCCTCCCTGCTTCCTCAGCCTTCCCTTACCAGGGTCCTGTCCCTCGGGGCCTTCCACTGGGGCACACTGAGTCCCACGAGATGAGCGGACACCCACCCAGGCACAAACCGAACCTTTTCAGTGCTTCAGACATGCCTCAGAGGGAGAGAAACCTTCGTTCCCCAATTGATTTCAGCTCCACCCATGGGAGCCACAGCCGCCTGAAATGTCGGAGGCGGACACTCGGCCACAACCCATCCCTCAACTCTGTTCCGGGAACGCTCCCCTGTGCCGGTGCCCCCGGATGGGCCGTGTCATCTCGGCGCGTTTTCCGGGTCCCCGTGACAGGCCCCGAGTGAGAATGGGGCCTCAGCCAGGGGGAGGAGGGTGGTCTGTAGGGATGCCCGATGCCAGCCAATTCTCAAGGGCGTTCTGCCCAAACCGATCCCGGTTTGGGCAGAACGTCCATGAGAATTGGAGAAAAACGCCCGGTGACTCACTACGGGCACCGCCCGTCTGCAGACAGGCCCCCAGGCCAGGTTCGTCCTACCGAGGAGACACGTACGAACCCCGCCACAAAGTCCTCCAGGAGTCAGTCTCCAGCGAGGGCGACGCCTCCTGCTCCTCAGCCTGTGGTGGTCCACTACCTGGCCCTGTCCGTTTGAGCCGGGCCTGCCCTGAAACCCGGACACGAACCCTTGCCTGCTTCCTCAGCCTTCCGTTTCCAGGGTCCTGACACTCAGGGCCTCCCACTTGGGAACCCTGAGACCCGTGCCACGACTCCCCTTCCAACCCCCGCAAAAAACCGTGCCTCCTCGGCGCTTCGGACAAGCCTCAGAGGGAGAGAAACCTTGGTTCCCCAACAGAAGTCAGCCACCCCTTTGGGCGCCCCAGCCGCCCGAAAAGTCGGAGGCGGATGCATGGCCGCCAACCATCCTTCAACTTTTCTCCAGGAACGCTCCCCTGCGCCGTGGCTCCCGGGTTGGCCGCGTCCTCTCGGCGCATTTTCCGGATGGCTGCGAAAGGCCCCGAGCGAGAAATGGGCCCTGGCCACGGGGAGGAGGGCGGTCCTCATGGATGTCCGATGCCAGCCAATTCTCACGGACGTTCTGCGCAAACCGATCCTGGTTTGAGCAGAACGCCAGTGAGAATTGCTCGAAAAATGCCCGGTGAACTCACTACTGGCACTGCCCGTCTGTAGGGCAGCCCCCTGGTCCTGGTTCGTCCTCGCGAGCGGACTTGTAAGAACCCCGCCACAAAGCCCTCCAGGAGTCAGGCTCCAGTGAGGGCGACGCCTCCTGCTCCTCAGCCTGTGGTGGTCCACTACCTGGACCTGTCCTTTGGAGCCGGGCCTGCCCGGAGCCCCAGACACGAACCCTTGCATGCTTCCTCAGCCTTCCGTTTCCAGGGTCCTGACACTCGGGGCCTCCCACTGGGGAACCCTGTGTACTGTGCCACGACTCCCCCTCCCACCCCTGTGAAAAACCGTGCCTTTTCAGCGCTTCGGACAAGCCTCAGAGGGAGAGACACCTTGGTTCCCCAACAGAAGTCGGCCACGCGCTTGGGCGCCCTAGCCGCTGGAAAAGTCGGAGGCGGACACCTGGCTGCCACCCGTCCTTCAACTCTTCTCTGGGAACGCTCTCCTGCCCCATGGATCCCGGGTGGGCTGCGTCCTCTTGTGGTGTTTTCCGGGTGGCCGCGACAGACCCAGAGCGAGAAAGGGCCCTCGGCCACGGGGAGCAGGGCAGTCCGCAGGGCTACCCCACGCTGGCCATTTCTCACAGGCATTCTGCCCAAACCGGCTTGCTTTGGGCAGAACGCTCGTGAGAATTGGCCAGAGAACACCCGGGGAACTCGCTTCGGGTGCCGACTGTCTGCAGGACTGTCCCCTGGGCCTGGCCCGGGCTCGCGAGCGGTCACGTCCAAACCACGCCACAAAGCCCTCCGGGCGTCAGGCTCCAGCGAGGGCGACACCTCCTGCTCCTCAGCCTGTGGTGGTCCACTACCTGGCCCTGTCCGTTGGACCCAGGCCTGCCCCAAGCCCCGGACACGAACCTTCCCCTGCCTCCTCAGCCTTCCGTTTCCAGGGTCCTGACACTCAGGGCTTCTCACTGGGGAACCCTGAGTCCCGCGCCACGACTCCCCCTCCCACCCCCTCGAAAAACCTTGCCTTGTCGGCGCTTCGGACAAACCTCAGAGTGAGAGAAACCTTTGCTCCCTAACAGAAGTCAGCCACGCCCTTGGGTGCCCCAGCCGCAGGAAAAGTCGGAGGCGGACACCTGGCCGCCACCCGTCCTTCAACTCTTCTCTGGGAACGCTACTCTGCTCTGTGGCCCCCGGGTGGGCCGTGTCATCTCGGCGCGTTTTCCGGGTGTCCGCGACAGACCCAGAGCTTGAAAGAGCCCTCNGCGTTTTCCGGGTGTCCGCGACAGACCCAGAGCTTGAAAGAGCCCTCAGCCACGGGGAGCAGGGCAGCCTGCAGGGCTACCACACGTTGGCCAATTCTCTCGAGTGTTCTGCCCGAACCGGGCTTGCTTTGGGCAGAACGCTCGTGAGAATTGGCTGGAAAACGCCCGGCGAACTCGGGTCAGGCGCAGACCTTCTTCAGGGCCACCCCTGGGCCTGGGCCTGGCTCATGAGCGGTCGTGTCCGAACCCCGCCAGAAAGCCCTCCGGGAGTCTGGCTCCTGCGAGGGTGACACCTTCTGCTCCTCAGCCTGTGGTGGTCCCCTACCAGGCCCTGTCCGATGGGGCCGGACCTGCCCAGAGCCCCAGACACAAACCCTCCCTGCTTCCTCAGCCTTCCCTTACCAGGGTCTTGTCCCTTGAGGCCTTCCACTGGGGCACACTGAGTCCTGCAAGACGACCCGACACCCACTCAGGCGCAAACCCAACCTTGTCGGTGATTTGGACATGCCTCAGAGGGAGAGAAACCTTCGTTCCCCAATTGATTTCAGCTCCACCCGTGGGAGCCACAGCCGCCTGAAATGTCGGAGGCGGACACTCGGCCACAACCCATCCCTCAACTCTGTTCCGGGAACGCTCCCCTGTGCCGGTGCCCCCGGATGGGCCGCGTCATCTCGGCGCGTTTTCCAGGTCCCCGTGACAGGCCCCGAGAGAGAATGGGGCCTCGCCAGGGGTAGGAGGGCGGTCCGTAGGGATGCCCAATGCCAGCCAATTCTCACAGGCGTTCTGCCCAAACCGATCCCGGTTTGGGCAGAACGTCTGTGAGAATTGGAGAAAAATGCCCAGTGACTCACTATGGGCACCGCCCGTCTGCAGACAGGCCCCTGGGCCAGATTCGTCCTCACTGCCAGACACGTACGAACCCCGCCACAAAGCCCTCTGGGATTCAGGCTCCAGTGAGGGTGACGCCTCCTGCTCCTCAGGCTGTGGTGGTCCACTATCTGGCCCTGTCCATTTGAGCCGGGCCTGCCATGAGCCCCGGACACGAACCCTCGCCTGCTTCCTCAGCCTTCCCTTTCCAGGGTCCTGACACTCGGGGCCTCCCACTGGGGAACCCTGAGACCCGTGCCACGACTCCCCCTTCAACCCCCGCTAAAATCTGTGCCTCTTCAGCGCTTCGGACAAGCCTCAGAGGGAGAGAAACCTTGGTTCCCCAACAGAAGTCAGCCACCCCCTTGGGTGCCCCAGCTGCCCGAAAAGTCGGAGGCGGATGCATGGCCGCCAACCGTCCTTCAACTTTTCTCCAGGAACGCTCCCCTGTGCCGTGGCTCCCAGGTTGGCCGCATCCTCTCGGCATGTTTTCCGTGTGGCTGCGATAGACTCAGAGCGAGAATGGGCCCTCGGCCATGGGGAGCAGGGCAATCTGCAGGGCTACCCCACGCTGCCAATTCTCACGAGCGTTCTGCCCAAACCAGGCTCGGTTTGGGCAGAACGCTCGTGAGAATTGGCTGGAAAACGCACGGCGAACACGCTTCGGGCGCCGACCTTCTTCAGGGCCGCCACTGGGCCTGGCCCTGGCTCGCGAGCAGTCGCGTTCAAACCCCACCAGAAAGCCCTCCAGGAGTCTGGCTCCAGCGAGGGCGACACCTTCTGCTCCTCAGCTTGTGGTGGTCCCCTACCAGGCCCTGTCCAATGGGGCGGGACCTGCCCAGAGACCCGGACATGAAACCTCACCTGCTTCCTCAGCCTTCCCTTTCCAGGGTCCTGTCCCTAGGGGCCACCCACTTGGGCACCCTGAGTCCCGTGCCACTAACCCCTCCCACCCCGGTGCAAACCGAGCCTTTTCAGTGCTTCAGACATGCCTCATAGGGAGAGAAACCTTCGTTCCCCAATTGATGTCAGCTCCACCTTTGGGAGCCACAACCGCCTGAAATGTCGGAGGCGGACGCTGGGCCACAACCCATCCCTCAACTCTGCTCTGTGAACGCTCCCTGCGCCAGTGCCTCCGGGTATGGCATGTCTCCTTCCAGCTCTCTGGAAGAGGCTCTCTGTGCCTTTTCACAGTTACATGTCTCTGAGGTGCTGTCTGTGCCACTTTCTGACTTCATCAAGTCTCATTTATTCTTTTGTGCCCAAAATATTTTATCTCTTTATATTTTCATTGCTAAAGAAGGAATACATCCAAAATGTGTACATTTTAAGGCATGAAACAAAAGGTACCTGTGTGTTTACTGCCCAATCAAGAAAAAACATCACCCAAACCCTAGAAATCCCTTTGTCCTCCTTCCACAATCCCATCTCCAAGTTAACTAGGGTTAACTAGTTTACTAGTGTCCCAGTTTTTTGTTACACATTCCCATGCTTTCCTGCATATTTTTGTCTAGCAAGTATCTCAAATACTTTCCTTTTTTTGTTGTTGTTTTTTTTCTGAGTGAGAGAGAGAGAGAACGTGAGCAGGGAGGGGCAGACGGAGAGGGAGAGAGAGACTCTCAAGCAGACTCCATGCCGAGTGAAGAGCCTGATGTGGAGCTCGAACTCAGGACTCTGAGATTCTGACCTGAGTCAAAATCAAGAGTCAGATGCTTAACCAACTGAGACACCCGGGTCCCCACCATCACTTTTTTTAAAGTAAGCTCCACAGCCAGAATGGGGCTGGAACTTAGGACCCTGAGATCAGGAGCTGTGGGCTCTACTGGCTGAGCCAGGCGGGCTCCCTCCCTCAGCACTATCCTATTTTGTTTTACCTGTTTTGTTT
>NW_019155510.1:0-5502 GCF_002288905.1 Enhydra lutris kenyoni | reverse complement strand
TAAACACAAAGCACATCCAGGAATGCCTGCATGGTTCTTTTAGTTAAGGGACCAACTCTTGATTTTGGCTCAGATCTTGATATCAGGGTTGTCAGATCGAGCCCCTGACATGTGTCATGCGCTGCACTGCAGGTGGAGCCTGCGTAAAGGTCGCTCTCTCCCTCCATACCTCCCCTTCCAAACTTGGCTACCAGAAGTTCCATGATGTCTATGCCAGACTAAAGGAGGAGCGTGTAGGACAAGAGGTGACCCAGACGACAATCACCAACTAGTGCCAAGAGACTAAATAAACTTCCTGCTGCTCCCAGAACCAAACAGAAGACTTGCAGAAACCCTATTACAACTGCATTTCACATGACCATCTTAGCGATGCTTACTTCTCCTAGAATCTTCATATTAGAAATATGTTCTCATTCATCTACCCTGAATCTTCAGTGATATGCAATTCCTACAGGAGATGTGCAAACACTATACCTCCTCATGTCTTCTCTACTCTATGTGACCTTCTTACTGACCCTCTTGATTTTGGCTGAGATGATGATCCCAGCGTTGTGAGATTGAGTCCTGTGTCATGCTCTGCAAAGCATGTGGCACCTGCCCAGTGTCTCCCTCTCTCTCTCTCGTACTTCCCCTTCTAAAAAAAAAAAAAAAAAAAAAAAAAAAAGCATCTCCACTCAGAGATCCATTTATAAAGATGCCCGATATTCTTTACTCTAGTTTACTGGCCCTAAAAAGAATGTGTTGACAGAAAACACTATTTTGGAGAGAATGTCTATTTATAAGATAACCCTAGAATAATTCAGGATTCTGCTAACAGAAGCAACCTGTCATTCAGATGTTTTGTTTGGGGAAGGGACTTGCAGACCCTTCTCCATATGTGCCACTAAGTAATTTCCCCCAAGCAACAAACTCTAGATATTCTGGTTAAGTTAATCGAAAAGAAGAGGGTATCTTTCCCTTTGGAAGAAAGACAGAAGCCAGCAAAAGAGGCACCCAAGTCAAGCCCTGAACCTCAACCCGGGGGGAAGTTTCAGAACCAGGACAACTTACTGCTGTGATGCACATGCACCAGGGAGATGACAGGGGTCACACTCCTCTATGTGTTGCACTTGAATCTGCATTGACGAGACAGAGGCCAGATGCGTTGGATGCTGCCAAGGAGGCCAAGTCACCTGAGCCTTGAAGCACCACCTGTAAAACAGGGAGAGCATTTAGTTGAGGTCTCAGGACCCATACTCCGGAAGACACAATGTCATACAAAACTGAAAGCATGCTCCTCCCTTCCCGCAGAGAGCACAAGTTCAAAGAGGCCAAAACCACAGGAACCCAAAATTTGTGAAAGACTTAGCATTGCTGCTGGCAGACCTTCAAATAATACATGCATGATAAATTGGCTACCGGGAGTTCCAGGATATCTATGCCAGTCCCAAGCAGGAGGATGTGGGCCAGGAGATGGCCCAGAGGTCAATCACCATTTGCAACTAGTGACGAGAGTCTAAGTAAAGTTCCTGCTGCTCCAGAACCCAAAAAGAAGATCTGCAGAAACCCTATTTCAACTTCATTTTGCATGACTGTCCTAGGGTTGCTTACTTCTTGAATCTTCTTTCACCTTTGAAAAGCAATCTCATTAATCTACCCTGTAACTTCAATGACACAGAACTCCCATAGGAGATGTGCATATACTCTACCTGATCAATGTCTTTTCTACTCTATGTGAGTGACTCTGTTAGTCTTTCTTTCTTTCTTTTTTCATAACTCTCTTTGGCTGAAATGAGCCTCTGGTCTTTTGTTTCTAAGACATGCCTCTCATGGACCCTGGAACTAAAAAAAAAAAAAAAAAAAGAAATAAAAAAAACCAACAACTAATCACCACCCAAAATGAATGTAACCTATACCTTGGAGATTGAAGATTGTTTCACTCCTTACCAGCAACTATGCTACTGACCCAAAGGGCAAGCCCTCCACAACCAGCTTCTAGAGGGTTCTGGGACAATTTGGGGTATAGTTCTGATAGGATTTTCCCAATAAGAAAATACTGCCAGCCTCCAAACCTGATTGCAAACTAAATAGATTCAGAGCTTCACGGGACCCATTGTGAGGCACAGAAATGCCTGGTGGTGGTGGCAGCGGGTGCCAGTCCACATGGCTGATGGATTTCAGTTCAATGAATTTGGGATGGTTTCTTAGATGCAAGAAGGCAGCCAGAAGCACACTTGGTTTCTTAGCATCAATTCTACCTAATCCTGGCAGGCATAGTGACAGATCATTCCATACAGATTTTGAAACCCTGCTGTGCTGGAACTTTTCATGAGGAACCTCTAGAGTGAATTTTCAGTAGTGTGTCCAAGCCAAAGCCAAGCACAATACTCCCCTCAGACTTGACTGCAATACTTGTCGATTTGGGTTGATTCCTCTTCTCGAGGTCCCCCAAATATCCTGAGGTTCCTATACCTGCCAACAAGTAACTTTCCCTACTCATCTGGCAAGGCTCCTGGGCACTGTGTCATCAAGGTGTGAAGCTGCTATTGCCATGGGGCTTCACAAAGCCAACCTTAATTCCTGAAAATTATTTGGTCATTATCTGAGTCTATAAACGTTACTCTCAAATTGGACATTTCACTCAGTCCTTTGGTAAAATAACCAATGTTTCCAGCGGTGTCCTGTTACAAGGAAAAGGCACTTGTGCTGAACTTACGCCAATAATCCTAAGTACCTTGGAAGAAAGAATTCTCCCTGAGAGTTTCTGAATGATGGAGGGTTCAGGAAGGGAGAGAAGTTAAATGCTTCCATTTGCTCACACAGAAATTTATCATTACATTTCTGTAGATCACGGATACTTTCAGATAGAGTTTCCCTCAATCTGGAAGAAGAAACATTAAAGAACCATCAATGTTTCAAACAAGAGTCACAAAGGTAGACTCATCTTCCTCAACTCACTCAGTCCCCCCTTTATTAATTCTTATTAATAAAGAATGCAGCTTTTCCATGAGTTCTGCAAATCTGTACCCAGTTGAGTTTGAGGATTTTCATGATCGGACACTAAGACCCCATGAGACACATCACCGTGTAAAGTGACAGGCATTTAGTGGTAGAGTAGGGATGAAAGGCCCATGGAAAAACGCTTAATGAGATATATTTTCACCAAATATTGAAGGCAAGACATCAGCATGGAAGCAGAGAGGCCACAAGACCTGCATCCTGGTCCCTAGGACATGGCATGTCCATGAGTTTCCGTATCTCCAAGCCAAACACACTCATGTCTTCTGAGCTAAGGGTTCTGCTTCTAAAATTTTGTCCCAAGAAGAAAACCAGAGGGGTTGTAAAGGATTTGCAACAGTATTCATGGAGGCTTCCTGGATGATGCAGCCCACCGCCTTGCCCGAGGCCCACAAAACTGTTCAGTGCCCACTTTGCATCCACCATGGTCAGGCAGGTCTAGCCCTTTCTCCCCCGGTTGCACAGCACACCCTCTCCTGGTGTCCACCAGGCCACACAGCCTCTGTGTTCCATGTCCTGATGGATCTCTTTGGAAGATGGTAACCTGCATAGGGGTGGAAGGAGCAAATATACTCCTTCCCACCCTTTCTCCCTCCTTGCACCCATCCAAGGTTTGTGCAGGGGGAGCAGAGCTGCAGGGACATGCAGATGGGATTCTTCTTCTGTGGCGCTCCCAAGAATCCCATTGCACTGAGCCTGAACCTTAGTGCTTAGCAGGATATTTTGGTCTCTAACCCCACCGCCCACCCCAGCCAGGGGGCAGCATTCCACCTGCCAGCCTCCTCAGAAAGAACTCCTGCATCCTAGCTAGCTTCCCTCCATCCAACGTCCAGGTGCTGACCTAGGCATTTGGAAGGAGACTGGATTAGGAGACACACACACTGTATCCAGGTGCCTGACTGCGCTCCCCACCACACCTAATACTTCAGGGTTGTGGTGATGGCAGAATTCCTGCTGTGTGCTTTTTGCCCCGAGATATGCCAACTCTCCAATGTGTCACAGAGTACAGAGCTGGGCTTCAGCCCCCCTGTGATCTGGCTGTCTGTTGCGGCTGCCTGGGCCTGCCTGCCTCCCTCCCTGGCTCTAGTCCTTTCCTATGAGTATCTGCCTGGGCCCTGCCACTCTGGCTCTGCTCAGTTGCCCCAGGCCCTGGGTGCAGGCCATCAACAGGCAGTTGAAGAGCCACAGATTCTGGCGGCTGGCCCTGTGCTCCCCTCAACCCAACCACCATGGTGACCAATGTGGACCCAAGTGCCAGATAGGACTGCAGCCCCCACCTTCCTGCTCAACCTCAGGGGGCACTTCATAAGCAAGGCACGTCAGACCTAAATACCAGCTTCCAGCCCCCTCCCCACCAGCCGAATAACCCCTAGGGACAGAGGTATAGGGAAGCCAACACAATCTACACTCCAGGCATTACATATCACTCAGACTCTCATGGTATGCAGGTGAATCAGAGAAGGATTCAGCACAACAGCACAAACAACATATGAGTAGTGAGCAAATGGGTTTCTCCCAGGGTGGAAACATCTCAAGATACCCTGCATTATGCCTGGTTGTCAGCCTACCTGTGCTCTAGTAAGAGCCCTGCTCTGACATTGATGAGCAAGTCACAGACCAAGAGTACCTCTGCAGGTAAATGGGCCCAAATGTATCCTGGATCCTTTCATTTGGTTGTTTTGATTTTGCTCCAAAGTCCAGGGAGATACCTGTGGGGCATGGATGGGGCTCTCCTTTCAAGAGCACAGGAGGTAACTGGGCCATATGTTCCCCTCAACACCACTCCTGTGTCAGGCCAGGTCAAGCTACTACCTGTGTGCTACCCTGTGACCTCAGCAGGGCCAAAGCACAGCCTGCTCCCCGGATGTGGAGAGAACAGGGATGCAATCCCTGAGCCACACATTCTGAAGCCAGAACTCTAAGAGAACTATGCATGTGGGCTGGTAGCACATAAACTGGCAGGCATCACCCTGCCCTGTAAGCCACCCAGGCTCCTGGCAGCCTCAGAGTGGGGGTTGAGTGCCTGCTCTGCATTCCGGATTGCCTCTGCTCTGTCCTGACTCAGACATAAGCTGGAACCCTTGTGGTACCTCCAAGGTCAGGTGGCATAAAAAGGGCCTAGAGTGGTTGGGGTGGCCCTGGGAAGGGAACCCACTGAGACAGATCCCAGAATGAGGCTGGAGGACATATCAGGGGCTCACTGATATGGGAACCCACAGCAGATTGCTGAGGGAACAGGGAGGCCAGAGTCTGTGGACGGTGTTCACATCACTGCATCAACAGCTGTGTCCCTGGTGAATGACTGAATCTGTCTGTGCCCCACATCTTCTATAGAACTGGGCCTCACATCATTTTGTCCCCCAGTATTTTCTGTCAAAACCAAGACAATGAACAATAAGCACCTCACCAGTGCTTGGAACAGAAGCGGCATCCATGAAGACACATCTCCCTAGCATTGCTTGGTAGAAAACGTGTTTTGGAACCCCTGGCTCAGCTGGTCATGTC
>NW_019155509.1:3415-5518 GCF_002288905.1 Enhydra lutris kenyoni | reverse complement strand
ACCTCCTCTCCTCTGCTCCTAGACACACAGCTGGTAGCTGGCTCCCTCCATTTCTTGAGCGTTCTGACTGTCTTTGTCCCCACAGCCTCTGCCTCCCCAGATGGTGCCCTCCAAAATCCACATGTGTCAATGTCACTGCCTGTAGCTGTTCTCCAGGATTCAGTTCTTTGTTTGGGGACATCTTTGCCAGCTTGTTGGAGACTTGTGATGGTACAGGGGCTTGGGGTGGTGGAGGGGCATGGAGATGGTGGAGGGAGGTGATGGGGAGAAGATGTCTTCTCTATGGCTCAGTTTGCTTGTCTGTAGATTGGGGATAATCACTGTACCTACCCTACATTGTTGGAATGAGATTTAAAATTTTTGTGTGTAGGGGTGCCTGGGTGGCTCAGGGGGTTAAGGCCTCTGCCTTTAGCTCAGGTCATGATCTCAGGGTCCTGAGATTGAGCCCCACATCAGGCCCTCTGCTCGTCAGGGAGCCTGCTTCCTCCTCTCTCTCTCTGCCTACTTGTGATCTTTATCTGTCAGATAAATAAATAAAATCTTAAAAAAAATTTTTTGTGTGTAAAGAATAAATAAAGACTAGTATAGAGCAGATCATCAAAAACAAGCTATTATCACGGTCACTTCCATTATTACTATGATTAGTCTCATAGCATAAGGAAAGGGGAGAGTAGTGGAAGCAACAGGAGGGAAGAAACACCCAGGCCCTTGAATCTCAGCCCCTCCTCTTAGCGTGAGCTCACCCAGAATATTTATTCTTAATACATTTGAAAAGATAAGAAAAAAATACCCTAAAATTTCCCAGTAGTCTCTGTAGTGGACTTATGACTGATTTTCTTTGTTTTCTTTTTTTAAAAAATTTTTAATATTTTATTTTTTTGGTTTTCTTTTTTTCCCCATTTTTTATTTGTCTTCTAAGTATCCATGTGTCATTTGATATTTAGGGGAGGGGGAAAATAAATCTTATTAAGAAAAAAAAGGCAGTGTCGTGACTCTCATCCTGCCCCTCCATGCTTGAGAGGTGTCCCAAATGGATCCCCATGCATTTGTGTGTGTGTCTTATGGAGACTTGTGGCTGGGTGAGCATGGTGAGGAGACATGGTTGGTATGACTGGATCTCAGTTCCTTTCTGGGACCACACATGTCAGGCTGAGAATTTCTCATCATCATGTCTTCCCCTCCCGCACACCTCATTCCCATCTGTCCCCCACTCCACTCCACCCCACCTAATGGCCTTGAAGACAAGTGTACAGCCACTGCCACCATCTGAGAAAAGAGGAGGGCAGTCCTACTGTCCATATAGGAGTGAACATGAATGCGTCCAGTGTGCATCTTCTCACATCTTGTCATGTTCTGGTGCTCACACCCACATCCTGAGCCTATGGCCTTAGAAGTGATGTCCATGAGTTTGAGGGGTGGACCAGTTGCCTGCCCTGAACCAGAATGAAGCCAACAGTCCTTTCAGGCTCTAAAAGTCTTTGGTTCCCTGTTGAGAATGTACAGGAGAAAGCATTCTTTCCCTGCCTTTTGATACATTCTTGTCTTACTTGTTCTTATTAAACTGTTATTTTCAACCAGTGATGCGTAGCCCTTGCTCTGTAGGCCCCTGAGCTGTTCAAAGGGAACCTGACTCATGGGACTCTTTCCTTTCTTGTTTAGAGAACACGGAGAGAAACACCCCCACTCACTCAGCTGTGAGAACCTGCATTTTGTGTTCTCATTTCATATCTGTGATGACTTAGATAAGAGAAACTTCCTCCAGAGTTGGAGGCAATAAGACTCTTCCAGAGACATCCTGGGCATCTTTTTTTTTTTCTTTTCTAAGATTTTATTTATTTATTTGAGAGAGAGAGAGAGAGAGAGAGAGAGAGATATCAAGCACATGGGGGAGGGGCAGAGGAGGAGGTAGAAACAGACGTCCCATTTTGAGCAGGAAACCCAATGCGTAGCTTGACTCCAGGACCCTGGGATCATGACCCGAGCCAAAGGCAGACTCTTTTTTTTCTTCTTTTATTTATTTATTTATTTATTTATTTATTTATTTATTTTTAATAATTTTTTTAAATTTATTTTCAGCATAACAGTATTCATTGTTTTTTGTAC
>NW_019155509.1:0-3010 GCF_002288905.1 Enhydra lutris kenyoni | reverse complement strand
TTGCTGCTATAAACATTGGGGTACAGATGGCCCTTCTTTTCACTACATCTGTATCCAAGGCAGACTCTTAACTGAGGCACCCAGGCTCCCCATGGGGCATTTTGAAAATGCTTGACACTGGAGCTGGAGGAGTACTTGATGAGGACTCAGGGGTGTACTTGGACCTCTGAGAGTAATGGGAGGTGGAAGCTCTCAGTAGGCAGGGACCTGACCACCTGGTTTACCCTCAGGTGTGAAAGAGTGTTACTCTGGACAGACTCTAGCCCTGACTCCCTTCACTGACTCAGCATCAAAGGGGTTTTCAGTCCCACTGTCACCCTGACTGGAGCCCACCCCCAGGTCCCCAATAGTGCAAGCAGAGACTCAATGCCTCTGTCTACCCCCACGAAACCTGAGGAAGAAGGTGCTGACCCCTTCCAGCCTCCATGATGGCAGAGCAGAGTGAATCTCGGTGTCCTCACACCCAGCCAGAGAGCAGAGGTGAGCAGAGTAGTGAGCAGGTGCTCAGAGCACCTGGCTTCAGTTCATACAGCAAACTGTGAGCTGAGTTCTGTCCAGTCTCTATGGCAGAGTGGGGCTGGAAGCCAGGGTCTCTGCCCTATGGGAGAGGTGACCCTTTGCCCTGTTGTGTTCCAGATATCAACGAGGGTAGATCACCGTCAGCAGTGTCCTGTGGAAAATTCGCAGATTGCCAGAACACAGAGGGGAGCTACTACTGCACACGCATTCCAGGATATGAGCTTGCTTGTGGGGCAAGAATGTTCAGGAATGAGAGTGAGAACATGTGTGAAGGTAAGAATTCCCTTGTGTCTTCCATCTCCTCCTCCATGAGGTTTGGGATCACTCAGCACACTTTCTCCAGTCATCAGAGAACATCCTGGCATCTTGTCCCCTTCTAAACCTTAAGGCTCAGAACCTTATGCAGAGGGTCACTTATGCAATTTTGGAATATACTCCTTGCCCATCTGGCATCTTATTTTCATAAAGCAAATGAAAGAGATGGCATCAACATACTTCACAAGCTGAGAGGATGTGTCTTCCAACACATCATCCATCTTCTTCACCATCATCAATAACTGCCATGAAGAGTCCTGTCTCCACCGGGAGCCCTCTTAGGCCCCTGGGTCCAGATATATGGGAGGAGGGTGGGCCCAACTTCCCCAGCTGGCTCTCCCCTGGCCAACAACCCCACCTGGAGAAGACATGTCCTGGCATCTTGACTTGGGTTTTTGTCTGCTCTGCCACCATGTATTTCCCCATGCAAGTCTCTGCCCAACTCTCCCCAATAATTTTTATTCACCAGCCTGTGGGAAAATCAGATGGCTACGATCTGATAGATTGTTCTTCTGGGGGCAGGAAGGCTGATATGGACCACCCCCACCACCACTTGGAGATTCAGGTGAATGGAAGAGGATCCCATCTGAACAAAATGGCAAGAGAGGGCATAATTTGGGACCATTGCCCCAAGCTTGACTCTCTTCCAAGGGGGTCAACCCAGGTCCCATGTCAACTCAGACCACTTGGGGACAGATTATGGAGGCTAAGCCCGTTTGGCAGGGCCCAGAGCCTGTGTCCTTTGTTGGGATACGGGGCCAAGAAGACAGAAACCCCTGCCTCCCCTCACCATTATCACCTGTCCCCCATTCCAGCCACTTGGCCCTTGCCAACCTATACCTTGCTCAGATGTGGATTCTTGCCACTTCCTGCCAGTCCAAGCATGCCTTCATGGGAATCAGAAAAAGTTACGTTCATCACCCCAAGGCCTCTTGGCTGAACATCAGCCCCCACTGTCCTCCTCAGCTTGGTGCCCACTGTCTGGGTAGACCAGGACTGGTTAGAACAATTTTTATTCTCTCTTCTTCTATAGATGGCTTTCTCCTTTAGGAGCCTGGCTCAGGTTTGGGTCCTGGTGCATCTCCATGGAGCTGGAGTCTCAGATATAGTGTGGATGAGAGAACACTGTCCTGCAAGGGTCACCGGGATTCCAAGGGCAATGCAGGCAGCAAGCAGTTGCCCTGGAAATTAGGATAAAATCCATCACTGGGAACCAAGATGTTCCTGCTTGGGGATCACAGTATTCCCTTGCACTTGGATCCCAGGAAGGCCCATCCAAATCCTCAGGCTATAACACAAGTGGCCATGATGTCCCTGTCCTACCAGCCAGCATCCCAGAGAGTCTGAGGGAACAAGAGCTGGCAGATGGAGAGGACTTGGACCACTTCTGGCAACATCTGGACAACAGAATATCGGGTTTGTGCCATGCCAGGCTATGATATGGCTTGGTGTTCTATGCCAGGAGCCAAAGTGGTCCTTCCTATGGGGAGACACAAGCATAACCTCTGCGCCAAGTGATGAGTTCATGGAGAACTTGCCATAGATTTGAATTTAGGTCTTTCCATAAGACTAAGGAACATGGCCCCAGGGATTCCCATGTGAAATGTTATATTTTAACCCCATTTTTTAATGGGGTAAAAATTGATCTTTCAAACTAAAGTAATTTAGTGTTAGAAGTGCTTTATATAACAGAAATCAGTGGCTTTCTTATACACTAACAATGAAAATACAGAAAGGGAAATTAGAGAATCGATTCCATTTACTATGGCACCAAGAACCATAAGATACCTGGGAATAAACCTAATCAAAGAGGTAAAGGATCTGTACTCGAGGAACTACAGAACACTCATGAATGAAATTGAAGAAGACACAGAAAGATGGAAGACCATTCCATGCTCTTGGATTGGAAGAATAAACATTGTTAAAATGTCTATACTGCCTAGAGCAATCCATACTTTTAATGCCATTCCAATCAAAATTCCACCAGTGTTTTTTAAAGAGCTGGAGCAAATTATCCAGAAATTTGTACGGAATCAGAAGAGACCCCGAATCACTAAGGAAATGTTGAACAACAAAAATAAAACTGGCAGCATCACGTTATCTGATTTTAAGCTTTACTACAAAGCTGTGATCCCCAAGACAGCATGGTACTGGCATAAAAACAGACACATACACC
>NW_019155508.1:0-5522 GCF_002288905.1 Enhydra lutris kenyoni | reverse complement strand
TGCAATCTTTAGATAAGCTATCTAGCTGATCTCCCGCTACCTGAAGTAGTCTCAGCCTGCTACTTCTCCGCCATCTTGACCCAAAATCTAGTATAGATTTTTAATAGGAAACCTTTTTTTTCAGATTAGGTCAGTTCTTTTCTATCTGAATGGATGCTATAGAATTCCCCCCTTCTCTTGGTGAACACTGGAATAGTCCAATTTTAAGAGTTTGTTATCCAGTGTTTTTTAATGCACTGTGGTGAACTGCTTAGATAATTTCTGAATTATTAATCTAGCTACTGTAATAGCTAGCTAAACTCCAGAACATCAAAATAACAAAATCAGGGTAAGAAAATTCTTAGACCTTTACAAGGAGTTTCAGTTAGTGGAGGCAGCAGAAGGTTTTCATTATATCCCATGTTTTAGCAAGACTCCTGTGTGGTGTTTAAATATGAGAATCCACTTGGAGCTGCTCAGTGAGGTTGCATTATGAATTAATAATGTTCTCTGGTGACCAGGCTTTTCACTACATTTCTGTGTAAACTAACAACTCATAATAGTGTCTCTGCCCAGAACTAAATGCCATGAACAGTAAAAATAAGATTGGGGAACATCATTTTAAAGACAGTTTATACAAAGGAAATCGTTGTCATGTTTTCTTCAAATTTTAATTATCCAATTAGGTTCTGAATTTTAACAACTGTTTACCTTTAAGAAAATCATGCAATTATGTTCAGAGCAGTTATTTTACCAGACAGTAAAACTATAGGAGACTAGAAAATTCTCTCTTGTGGTTCACAGAAAATAAGATAAGAAAATATACTAAAGGGGAAATGAAAGAAGATAGAAAGAAGTTAATGTGTTAGGGACTGCCAAGGGAGTCAAAACAACATTAAACATCAGTGGGGAATGGACTTGACTTGTTTTCTTTCTAAATTACTTTTCAATTCCCATCCCAAATGTTGCATGTCAATATTTTAGCTGGTGCCATTTTAAAATTCATCAAAGTACGTAGATATGGCACAGACCCAGTTCATCTGGAATTCACAAAGTTCAAAGGCTTGGTATTATTATCTTCAGAACGCTGGGATGAAGAGAGCAAAAAAAAAAAAAATTTTTTTTTGTCTTTTGAAAATGTACTTTATATCAAGCACCCTGGGCTCACTCAGCAATATTAGGGGAGTTGTTTTGAGTTGTTTACAGATAAGTCTGCAAAACTTCTTTTCATATGGATTGCGATGGAGGACTAGGTTTTTCCAGAGACCCTCCTTTGATGAACAAGCATTTACTGAGTAGCTATGTGTCAGGGTCTGTGGTGGATCAGTCAAAGTTGCTCTTTGGTAGAACTCACAGTAGGCTAGGAATGACAAATAAACAGAAAATTACAATGTTGTATGATAAGTGCTCTTAAAAGTAAGCATTGAAGATTGTGAAAATATTAAGGAAGACTTGACTTCCTTAAGTCAAGGGAAGACCCCTGCCTGTAGCATTCGGGATGGGGGCAAGAAAGGCTTCAGAGAAGCACTGGCTTGTAAACAGGAAATTTAAGGCAAGAGCTCTTTGCTTACCAGTGGAGCAGGACCAACTTGCTGGGCATGTCACCTGTGGAGACACATATGGCCCCATGCACTGAAGGAACCCATGCTTGGTTTAAGTTCTGCTGTTTACAACTTGAATGTCTTAAGGTCCCCTACATTTATATATTTTCATTTTACCAGGGAGCTTGCACATTTCTTAGCCAGTCCTGCAGAGGAAATAGGGGACTATAAAAAAATTTGTATTTAGGGGCTACTAGATTAGGATGGGAGTAAGTGGCATATATTGAGAAAGAAAAAAAATGGTACAATGAAATGGACTGAGTATGGTAAAGACATGGATGAAATATCAAGGCAAGGTAGAGAAAAGAACAATTAATTTTTTTCTGAGATGGAGTGGGATAGAGAAGGTGTTCCTGATGTACCTTATGTAGAAGAATAAACAATTGAGTTAGATTTTGAGAAATGCTTTGCTGATTTCAAAAAAGGTGAAGAAAGGCATTGTAGTCTGAGAAAATAATATGCAAGGAAAGAAAAGCATTCATTCACTGAAAAAAAAATTTCTCGATTGCCTGCTATGTTCTAGACACTATTTCAGGTGCTTGGGGCTAGAACAGTGAGCAAAGCAAAGTCCCTTCCCTTTGTAGAGCTTGCATTTTCGTGAGAGAACTGGACAATGAACAAATAAGTGAATAAACTTACAGTGTCAGATGATAGTAAGTACTATAAAGAAGAGTAAAGCAATGTAAGAGGTTAGAGTATGGCGAGAAGGCTTTTAAAATGCAGTTTCTGAGGTGATGATATCTGAGTAGAGATTTAAATGAAGACAACATGCAACGTGGAGGAACAGCCAGCAAGTTTTAAGTCCTTATGTGGGAGTAGCACTAAGAGCTAGGTAAATGTGGATGCCAGGGTGAGTGGAGCTCAGAGAGGGAAAGAGTGGCAGGCAATGATGGCAGAGATCTAGACCGGAATCAGACCATAGAGAGCCTTGTAGACCATGATAAGGACTTGGATTTTATTCAAAGTGAAATGACTGGTGTTAGAGTTAAGAGCAAGAGAAGAACTTGTCTGACTTGTATTCAGAAAGGTTACCTCGACCACTGTGTGGGTAACAGATGTAGAAGGGCAAGAGGAGTGGAAGCAGGTAAGAGGTGGTGGTAGTGAAATCATCTAGAATGGCTGTGGTGAGGCATTGAGACGTGCTTATATTTGGGACAGTGTTGAAGGCAGAGGCAACATGATTTGCTGATAGATTAGGTGTGGGGTGTGCAAAAGGATGTTTCCAAGGCTTATGGATAGCCTAAGAAACTGGAAGAATGAAACTGCCTCTCAAGTTGGATCTTATAGATTAGGAGAAGGAGTTTGGACATTACCCCCCAAAAATGTAAGTCACAAAATAACATAATAATCTCTCATTTCAGAAGGATTGTTTTTTTTAATTTTTTTTTAAATTTTGTAATTTTTTATTAACATATAATGTATTATTAGCCCCAGAGGTACAGGTCTGTGAATCGCCAGGTTTACACACTTCACAGCACTCACCATAACATGTACCTTCCCCAATGTCCATAACCCAACCACCCTCTCCCTATCCCCTTCCCCCGGCAACCCTCAGTTTGTTTTGTGAGATTAAGAGTCTCTTATGGTTTGTCTCCCTCCCGATTCCATCTTGTTTCATTTTTAGAAGGATTGTTTTGAACGTCATGTAGGAACTCCTTTGGGGAAATGGGAGAGGGATCAACGAGGAGGCCATCATAACGGTCCATGTGAAAGATGGACAAAGTGTTGGCAGCTGACTTAGAGAAGAGGGGGTGAATCTGAGAGAAAGTCCTGGATTCTTTTATACACTGAGTATTTTTTTTAACACCTGTTTTCTAGGCATCATTTTTGGGGATTGATAATACACCACTGAATAAAACTGATAATAACTTATTCCATCATAAGACTTACATTCTAATGAGAAGAGAAAGACAATAAAATAAGTAATGTATGCATGAGGTAAGATAGTGATCAATTTTATGAAGAAAAATATAATTTAGAAGGAGAATAGTGCAGGAGAGGGCGTGCAATTCTAAGTATGGAAATCAAACCAGACCTCTCTGAGAAAGTGTTATTTGAATGAGGAGGCAAAGGCTTTGATTTTGAATTTCTATTCAAAAATGGAACAGGAATTTTTGTTATTTATTTAATAATTATTCAATATTTAGTGAATAAATATTCAGTAATATTATCAATAAAAATTGATAATATAATATCAATAAATAATGATATCAATAAATATTGAATAGTTAGACAATATTTATTGAATGTATACTGTGTCCCCAGACATTTTGTTGGGTACTGTCATTCAGTAGAGCTTAATTGTATTTTTCCCTAACATCTGGAAGCATAAAATGCAAATTATGTTCTTAAAAGACCTTGGCAATATTTGTACTGCCACTGCCATGGCCCTTGGGGATCCCAGATATCCTTTATTGAATGCCCCCACAGACCAAATGCCACTACTGAAATAGCAGTTACAGGGACTCTAGGGAGGAATTAAAATATTTGGCTGCTGCAGTGAAGAACTCTAGTGAACTAAATGGGGATACAAACTGAGGCTTAACCTGATAATAGTACTCTTTGAAAATGCCTGTATAGTTGAAATAATGTAGGAAAAGGTTTTGTAAATTTTAAAGCCACATCTCATCAGAGAGACCTTCCCTGACAACAACTAAAACAACAGTGTTGGCTCAACCACTCCTTCCCCCACTTTCCTGCTTCATTTTTCTCCATATCACTTAACCACCAGCTGCTATGCTCTCTATTTCGCTAAGTCATGTGGGTTTTTACCTCTTTTTGAACAAAATGTAAGCCCCCTGAGGTCAGGGATTTTCTGTTTTGTTCACTGCTGGATGTTCAACATTTAGTATAATGCCTAGCACATACTATGAATTCTTAATCCTTTCAAAAAAAAACTTTTAAATTGTCAAATGTGTAGATTTTAGGCAGGAGGAAGAAGAGGAGGAAGACTAGGAGGATGATGTTATGAGCTCCTGACCCAGTAGAAGTTGGCACCAATAATAAGTTTTGTCAGGTATATCTGCACAGTTTGAGTCCATTCTGTCTGGTCTTTTGGCATTATTTTTGGTGTAGCTGGTCAGTTTGGGGGGGCCAACCATTCTGGTTTCCTTGGGACCAAGGCTTTTCTCAAGACAGGGGGTTTTCAATACCAAGATTGAGAAAGCATCAGGCAGATCAGGATGGTTGGTCACCCTATGTTAAGGGGTATGGGTGGCATTTGAGAATGCAAAATGCAACCAAGTTAGTTCAGTGTAGTGTTCATATTCTACTTCCTCTACTCACTCATGCTATGAATTTGACAATTCCCTTCCCACCATGAGGTCTTTATTTTCAACAACTAGAGAATAAGGATTTGAGCTAGCTGGTTTCTAATAGTCCTAGTTCTAACAGTCTGCAGTTCTTATTGCCATGCATAGGAATTGAACCCATTATATTGATCTACCACAGTGACCTTCTCAGCAACAACTGAACAAGTTAGTCAACTGAATCCAGCTACTTAAATTAATAATTGGGATAATATCACTTGCCATTGGGAATTGGCATCTGCATTTGTTTTAAGATTTTATTCCAGGGTGCCTGGGTGGCTCAGTCAGTTGAGCGACTGCCTTGGACTTATGTCATGATCCTGGAGTCCCAGGATCAAGTCCTGTGTCAGGCTCCCAGCTTAGTGGGCAGTCTGCTTCTCCCTTTGACCCTCCCCCTTCTTGGCCTCTCTGTCTCACCCTCTCTCTCTAAAATAAATAAATAAAAGCTTTTTTAAAAAATAAAATTTTATTCCAATGTTATTATTGGGTGTTATTTTCCAAATTCAAGTGATTCATGTTGGAGCTGACTCCAACAAGATTTCCCCAACGCTTTTTTTTTTTTTTTTTTAATTTTATTTTTTATAAACATATAATATCTTTTTATCCCCAGGGGTACAGGTCTGTGAATCGCCAA
>NW_019155507.1:0-5529 GCF_002288905.1 Enhydra lutris kenyoni | reverse complement strand
CTCTTAAACATTTAGAGAGAGAGAGAGAAAGAATATGGTAAAGGCAAGCCTAATCTAACATAAAACCTGGTTCATGGCCTAGTTCATTTCAGAATAGACATAATTATTTATTAAGAGATAAATAATTCTAATTCAATATCACCACAGGTAACAAGAGAAACTCTTAATATCTTGTCCTGCTGTGAAGGAAGGAAATACATATATGATAAATGACTCACTAAAATTTAAAGAATTAGTGAATGACAAGGCCAAGAATAAAACTAAATTTTTATAGGAAATGATTTCTTTCTAAAATATCATGCACATGAAAGAGATCAAGAAATAGTTTTTTAAGGATTTTATTTATTAAGGGAGAGGCAAGATGTCAGAGGAGTAGCAGACTGAAATGATATCAGGCCCCAGAAGTTCAGCTAAATAGTTATCAAACCATTCTGAACAGCTACAAACTCAACAGGAGATAGAAGAGAAGAAGAGCACCAATTCTAGGAACAGAAAACTGACCACTTTCTGAAAGGAGGAGTAGTGCAGGAGTGAGTGGCAGGAATCTGCTGGGTTTGGAGACTCCAAATGGGGCTGTGCCACAAAGATAGAAAAGCTCAGTCACAGGCTGGATGAGCACAGAGGACAGCTGGAGACCAGGGAGATGGAAGGGATTGACTTACTTTCTCTAGGCACCCTGAGGAGTGGGGTCCAGGGCTCTTGGTTCCTCTAGGCAAGAGATTGGGAGGCAGCCATTTTTATTCCTGTCCTCCAGAGCTCTACGGAAAGAGTTCAGGGAACAAAAACTCCCAGAGTGAACCCGAGCAGATTACTTAGCCTGGCCCCTGGCAAGGGTGGTGCAATTCTGCCTCAGGCAAAGATATTTGATACTCTTTGCAACAGGTCCTTCCCCAAAAAGATCAGCAAGAACATTCAGCCAAGACCACACTCGACCAATCAAGCAGAACAGAGGAACTCCAGAGCTAGGGGAAATCAATGCATTGAATTCATGGCTTTTTCCCCATGAGCCTTTAGTATTGCAAAGTTAATTTTTTTAATTTAATTTTTTTCTTATTCTATTTTTTTAACTTTTCCTCCTTCCTCTTTTAATGTTTTTTAACTAGTTTATCTTAACAATACCTTTCTAAAAATTTTTTTTAAACCTTCATTGTTCTAGTCATATATTATCCCTTCATTGTATTTAACCTTATTTTTTGTATACATAGATGTTTTTCTTTTTTCCTTAAAATTTTGAGATACAAATTCTTCTAATAGATCAAAATATACCCTAAATTGAGCACATGGCTTTGTTCTAGTCTCCAGCCTGAGCACATTCTCTCCCCTTTTATTTTTCTTTTTCAAACCAACTTATCTTATCAATTCCTTTTTTGGAATTTTTTTTTTTTTAGTTTTCAGCTTTACAGTCATATTCCATCCATTCATCATGTTTACTTTTATTTTTGTACATATATAACTTTTTCTTTCTTAAAAATTTTGGGGGATATTTTCCTCTAAGAGACCAAAATACACCCAAAATCAAGTGGGTGGCTCAGCTCTATTCACCAATCATATATATATATATATATATATATATATATATATATATATATTTTTTTGTCTTTTATTTTTATTTTCTTTTCCTCCCTTTTCTTCTCCCCCTGGTTTTGGATCTCTTCTGATTTGGCTAGCATGCATTTTTCTGAGGTCTTTTCTACCCTTTTAGAATTTTGTTCTCTTGTTCATATATCCTTATCTGGATAAAATGACAAGGTGGAAAAACTCACTACAAAAAAATGAACAAGAAGCAGTACCAATGGCTAGGGACCTAATCAATACGGACATTAGTAATATATCAGAATTAGAGTTCGGAACAACAATTCTCAAGGTGCTAGCTGGGCTCAAAAAAAGGCATGGAAGATATTAGAGAGAACTTCCCTGGAGAAATAAAAATCCCCATCTGAAGAAATAAAATAACTAAAGTCTAACCAAGTTGAAATCAAAAAAGCTATTAATAAGGTACGATAAAAAATGGAGGGTCTTACTGCTATGATAAATGAGGTAGAAGAGAGAATTAGTGATATAGAAGACCAAATGATGGAGAATAAAGAAGCTGAGCAAAAGAGAGACAAACCACTACTGGACCACAAGGGAAGAATTCCAGAGATAAGTGATGCCTAAGATGAAACAATATTGGAATAATTGGGATTCCAGAAGAAGAAGAAAGAGAGAGAGGGGCAGGAGGTACATTGGAGCAAATTATAGTAAAGCGTTTCCCTAATATCGCAAGGGAACAAGCATCAAAATCGAGGAGGCACAGAAACTCCCCTCAAAATCAATAAAAATAGGTCCACACCCTATCATCTAAGAGTAAAACTTAAAAGTCTCAGTGACAAAGAGAAAACCCTGAAAGCAGCTCAGGACAAGAAGTCTGTAAAATACAATGGTAGAAATATTAGATTGGCAGCAGACCTATCCACAGAGAGCTGGTAGGCCAGAAAGGACTGGCATGATATATTCAGAGCACGAAATGAGAAAAACATGCAGCCAATAATACTATATCTAGCTAGACTGTTACTGAAAATAAAAGGAGGGATAACAAACTTCCAGGACAAACAAAAACTAAACGAATTTGCAAACACCAAATCAGCCCTACAGGAAATATTGAAAGACATCTTCTAAGCAACGAGAGAGCCTAAAAGTAATAGAACAGAAAGGAACAGAGACAATACATAATAACAGCCACCTTACAGACAATACAATGACACTAAATTCATATCTTTCAATAGTTACCCTGAATGTAGATGTGCTAAATTCCTCCAGTAAAAAGACACAGGGTATCAGAGTGGATAAAAAAAAAACAAGACCCATCGATATGTTGTCTGCAAGAAACTCATTTTAGACCAAAAGACACCTCCAGATTTAAAGTGAGGAGGTGGAAAACAATTTATCATGCTAACGGACATCAAAAGAAAGCTGGAGTAGTGATCCTTGTATCAGATAAATTAGATTTTAAGCCAAAGACTAATAATAGATGAGGAAGTACATTATATCAATCTTAAAAGGTCTATCGAAGAAGAAGATATAACAATTTTAAATATCTATGCCCCTAACATGGGATCAGCTAATTATATAAACCAATTAATAACAAAATCAAAGAAACACATCGACAATAATACAATAATAGTAGGCGAATTTAACACCCTCCTCACTGAAATGGACAAATCATCCAAGCAAAAGATCAACAAGGAAATAAAGGCCTTAATGACACACTGGACCAGATGGACATCACAGATATATTCAGAACATTCCATCCCAAAGCAAAAGAATACACATTCCTCTCTAGTGCACAACATTCTCCAGAATAGATCACATCCTGGGTCACAAATCGGGCCTCAACTGGTACCAAAAGACTGGGATCATGCTCTGCATATTTTCAGACCACAATGCTCTGAAAATAGAACTCAATCACAAGAGGAAAGTTGGAAAGAACTTAAATACATGAAGGCTAAAGAGCATCCTACTACTAAAGAATGAATAGGTCAACCAGGAAAATAAGGAAGTATTGAAAAAAGTCATGGAAACAAATGAAAATGAAAACCAACTGTTCAAAATCTGTGGGACACAGCAAGGGCAGTCCTGAGAGGATAGAATATAGTGATACAAGCCTTTCTCAAGAAATAAGAAAAGTCTCAAGTACACACCCTAACCCTACACCTAAAAGAGCTGGAGAAAGAGCAGCAAAGTAAGCCTAAACCCAGCAGGAGAAGAGAAACAATAAAGGTCAGAGCAGAAATCAATGAAATAGAAGCCAAAAGAACAGAAGAACAGATCAACAAATCTAGGAGCTGGTTCTTTGAAGAATTAATAAGATTGATAAACCCCAGACCAGACTTATCAAAAAGAAAAGAGAAAGGACTCAAATAAATAAAATCATGAATGAAAGAGAAGGGATCACAACCAACACTGAAGAAATACAAACAATTATCAGAACATACTATGAGCAACTATAGCCACAAATTTGACAATCTGGAAGAAATGGATGCATTCCTCAAGATGTATAAACACCAAAACAGAATCAGGAAGAAATAGAAAACCTGAACAGACCCATAACCAGTAAGGAGATTGAAGCAGTCATCAAAACTCTCCTAGCAAACAAGAGCCCAGGGCCAGATGGCTACCCAGGGGAATTCTACCAAACATTTAAAGAAGAATTAATACCTAGTCTCCTGAAACTGTTCCGAAAAATAGAAATGGAAGGAAAACTTTCAAACTCATTTTATGAGGCCAGAATTACCTTGATCCCCAAACCAGACAAAGACCTCATCAAAAAGGAGAATTACAGACCAATATCCTTGATGAACACAGTTGTGAAAAATCTCACCAAAATACTAGCCAACAGGATCCAACAGTACATTAAAAGGATTATTTGCCATGACCAAGTGGGATTTATTCCTGGGCTTCAAGGTTGGTTCAACATCCACAAACCAATCAATGTGATACAATACATTAATAAAAGAAAGAACAAGAAACATATGATACTCTAAATAGATGCTGAAAAAGCATTTGACAAAGTACAGCATCCTTTCTTGATCAAAACTCTTCAAAGAATAGGGATAGAGGGTGCATACCTCAATATCATCAAAGCCATCTCTGAAAAACCCACAGCAAATAGCATTCTCAATTGGGAAAAACTGAGAACTTTCCCCCTACGGTCAGGAACATGGCAGGGATGTCCACTATCACCACTGCTATTCAACATAGTACTATAAGTCCTAGCCTCAGCAATCAGACAACAGAATTAATTAAAAGACATATGAATTGGAAAAGAAGAAGTCAAACTGTCACTCTTTGCAGATGATATACTTTATTGGAAAACCCAAAAGACTCCATTCCAAAACTACTAGAACTCATACAGGAATTCAGTAAAGTGTCAGTATATAAAATCAATGCACAGAAATCAATTGTATTTCTATACACCAACAGCAAGGGTGTTGAAAGGGAAGAAGAAAGGGAAATTAAGGAGTCAATTCCATTTATAATTGCACCCAAAACCATTAAGATACCTAGGAATAAACCTAACCAAAGAGGCAAAGAATCTATACTCAGAATACTATAAAGTATTCATGAAAGAAATTGAGGAAGACACAAAGAAATGGAAAAATGTTCCATACTTATGGATTGGAAGAACAAATATTGTGAAAATGTCTATACTACTTAAAGCAATCTATGCATTTAATGCAATCCCTATCAAAGAACCATTATTTATTTTCAAAGAAATGAAACAAATAATCCTAACATTTATGTAGAACCAGAAAAGACACTGAATAGCCAGAAGAATGTTGAAAAAGAAACCCAAAGTTGGAGACATCACAATTCCAGACTTCCAACTCAATTACAAAACTGTAAGCATCAAGACAGTATGGTAATGGCACAAAAAACAGACACATAGAGCAATGGAACAGAATAGAGTGCCCAGATAGACCCTCAACTCTATGGTCAACTGATCTTTGACAAAGCAGAAACGAATGTCCAATGGAAAAAAGACAGCCT
>NW_019155506.1:3566-5530 GCF_002288905.1 Enhydra lutris kenyoni | reverse complement strand
GCATACACACACTCAGGTTTAACCACTTCTTTAGGGCTTTATTTCCTTAGGAAGGTTCTCCTCTCACCTTAAACCTATGTGAAATAAATGGGAATTCTTTTCTCTTGTTAATCTGTTTGTTGTTGTTGTTGTTTTTATTATAGGGTCTCAGCTGAGAACGTAGAAGGGTAGAAGGAATGGATATTATTCCTCCACTACACGTGTAAGATTTGGGATAATTTAAGAGAGATAGGGAGGAGAGGTAGACTCTTCCAGTTGTGTCCTCCCCAGTCTGTCTTGTACTTTACTTCTGGTAGCAGACAGCCATTCAACTGCCTGTTTTAAGACAAGGTAGAAATTTTGTTTCAGGAATCAGGCAGAAGGGCAGTCTTGAGAACTTGGGCACTGGGTAAAAATCAGTGTGAGCCAGACAAAATGGTTCTTCTCTAGGAATGGGTATGAGATTCACCGTGGAGCTCATCAAACACAGACATGCAAAAAAGACCTCCTTCCCAAAGAGTCTGTTTCAGGAGGCCTGGAATCCAGGCCTTTTTAAAAGTCTCTTAGGCACTTTTGATGAGAGGGGCCAGGGTTGGGAACTCCTGCCCAGGCACAGGGGTAATCTGATACTGTTTACCTCTGCTAGTGGGCTCAGGGTGCAATCAAGTTGTGGGACTGGAGAGAAGGGGGGCTTGTGGCTGTAGAATAGGATACATGAGGGCTAGGCACACAGACAGCTTGTTTGGTTTCGTTTGGTTTGGTTTGGTTTGGTTTGGTTTGGTTCTAATTAAGTAGCTTTAATTCTTCAGGGCACTTTTAGGTTTACAGAAAAATTGAGTAGAAAGAAAATTTTCTTGTGCTTCTCCCTAGCCCACTTTCCTGCCCACACAGCCCACAGTTTTCCTGTTATTAACATATTCCTTGAGGTCGTCCTTTTCCTATAATTGATGAGCCAATATTGATGATGACTAACTAAAGTCCACAATTTAATTATGATCAATTCTCTGCATTATGTATTTCTATGGGTTTGGACAGTTCATAATGTCATTGTAGGAGAGGAAACCATCTTCCTTGGCTCTCTTATGGTCTCTGACTGGGTCTCAAAATTGAACTGACAGAGATAAGTAAGAATAAAGCATAAAAATTTGCTTAAGTTTTCACATGTACATGGGAGCCTCCGTAAGGGAATGAAGACCTGAAATAGCGACCAGCACTGGAAGCTTTTATACCCTTTAGACAAAGACACAATACATTTGTGGAGACTTGACAGGATAAAGGGGTCTGGTCTACAGGTAGGAAATGGTGAAGAAATAACTAAAAGAAAAGGGTTAGTTTAACAAGGTTTGTTTCCAGATTCCTCTGTTGCGACCTCTGGCTGGTAACATTTTCTCCAGGAAAAGAATTTATTTCCTCCCTTTAGGCTAAAGGAGAGCCTTTCCTGCATTTATGGATTCATAACTGCCTTTATTACAAAATATTATTTGTGTCAAAGAGCCATAGCTTGGGGTCACAGAGTCTGGTTTCCTTCAGCATGAACAAAGATGATCTCCTCATATACTTAGATTTTCTTTGATTTCTTTCAGCAGAGTTTTGTAGTTTTCCTCATAATGATCTTGTTCATTTTTTTAGTAGATTCATATCTACATATTTCATTTTTCTTGGGTGCGTATGTAAATTTTTTTCTCAAATTTCAATTGTTCGTTGCTGGTACCTAAGAAAGCAATTGATTTTTGTATATTAACCTTGTATCTTGTGATTTAGCTCTGAAAAGACATCATTTTTATCCTGTAGATAACTGAAGACATTAAAAGCAAGAGGGTTCCCCTATTCTATTGATGCTCAAGGAGGACTAATCTGGAAGGGATGTGTAAAACAGATTGGAAGGGAAAGAGGCTAGAGGCAGGGAGTCCCTGTAGGAGACATTTCTGTGAGCCCTCCAGAAAACAAAAAGATTCCAAGTAAGTGTATTACAGCACCAGTGGAAA
>NW_019155506.1:1902-3516 GCF_002288905.1 Enhydra lutris kenyoni | reverse complement strand
AGAGAAGGGGGGCTTGTGGCTGTAGAATAGGATACATGAGGGCTAGGCACACAGACAGCTTGTTTGGTTTCGTTTGGTTTGGTTTGGTTTGGTTTGGTTCTAATTAAGTAGCTTTAATTCTTCAGGGCACTTTTAGGTTTACAGAAAAATTGAGTAGAAAGAATAGAAAATTCTCTTGTGCTTCTCCCTAGCCCGCTTTCCTGCCCACACAGCCCACAGTTTTCCTGTTATTAACATGTTCCTTGGGGTGGTCCTTTTCCTATAATTGATGAGCCAATATTGATGATGGCTAACTAAAGTCCACAATTTAATTATGATCAATTCTCTGCATTATGTATTTCTATGGGTTTGGACAGTTCAAAATATCATTGTAGGAGAGGAAACCATCTTCCTTGGCTCTCTTATGGTCTCTGACTGGGTCTCAAAATTGAACTGACAGAGATAAGTAAGAGTAAAGCATAAAAATTTGCTTAAATTTTCACATGTACATGAGAGCCTCCGTAAGGGAATGAAGACCTGAAATAGCGACCAGCACTGGAAGCTTTTATACCCTTTAGACAAAGACACAATACATTTGTGGAGACTGGACAGGATAAAGGGGTTTGGTCTACAGGTAGGAAATGGTGAAGAAATAACTAGAAAGAAAAGGGTTAGTATAACAAGGTCTGTTTCAGATTCCTCTGTTGCGACCTCTGGCTGGTAACATTTTCTCCAGGAAAAGAATTTATTTCCTGCCTTTAGGCAAAAGGAGAGCCTTTCCTGCATTTATGGATTCTTAACTGCCTTTATTACAAAATATTATTTGTGTCAAAGAGCCATAGCTTGGGGTCACAGAGTCTGGTTTCCTTCAGCATGAACAAAGATGATCTCCTCATGTACTTAGATTTTCTTTGATTTCTTTCAGCAGAGTTTTGTAGTTTTCCTCATAATGATCTTGTTCATTTTTTTAGTAGTTTCATAACTACATATTTCATTTTTCTTGGGTGCGTATGTAAATTTTTTTCTCAAATTTCAATTGTTCATTGCTGGTACCTAAGAAAGCAATTGATTTTTGTATATTAACCTTGTATCTTGTGATTTTGCTCTGAAAAGACATCATTTCTATCCTGTAGATAACTGAAGACATTAAAAGCAAGAGTGTTCCCCTATTCTATTGATGCTCAAGGAGTACTAATCTGGAAGGGATGTGTAAAACATTGGAAGGAAAAGAGGCTAGAGGCAGGGAGTCCCTGTAGGAGACATTTCTGTGAGCCCTCCAGAAAACAAAAAGATTCCAAGTAAGTGTATTACAGCACCAGTGGAAAAGCAAGAACAGACCGAAGAGGAAAATACCCTGAACTGGCCTTTCTCCTTCATGTCCATGGGTCTCTGTTACAACACTCCAACTTGTCCATGTACCCAATGTGCAGCAAGCCAAATTCTGAGACACTGGATTTTTTTTTTCAGCGTAACAGTATTCATTGTTTTTGCACCACACCCAGTGCTCCATGCAATCTGTGCCCTCTCCAATACCCCCCACCTGGTTCCCCCAACCTCCCACCCCCCCCACCCCTTCAAAACCCTCAGATTGTTTTTCAGAGTCCATAGTCTCTCATGGTTCACCTCCCCTTCCAA
>NW_019155506.1:0-1852 GCF_002288905.1 Enhydra lutris kenyoni | reverse complement strand
AAGTAAGTGTATTACAGCACCAGTGGAAAAGCAAGAACAGACCGAAGAGGAAAATACCCTGAACTGGCCTTTCTCCTTCATGTCCATGGGTCTCTGTTGCCACACTCCAACTTGTCCGTGTACCAATGTGCCGCAAGCCAAATTCTGAGACACTGGATTTAAAGCAAGGAAAGCTTTGTAGTCTAGAGAGCAGCCCAAGGAGAAAGTAGGGGATCATTCCCAAAGCTGCCTTGCCCTCTTGTCCTGTTGATCTATAAGGGACAACTTACACACATGAAAGGAAGCTAAGGGGTCTCCTGACACTTGTTGGGAGGTCCTTGAAAAATCTAAGAGATAAGCATTCTTCTGGACAGTGAGGCACAACTTGGGATCTGGGATCAGATACATCAAGATACATGTTTCTGTCTGGTCTCTGTTATGTTTCTACGATCAGTAGGTAAATGCAGAGTAGGAGTAAAAAGTCAAAGTTAATGACTGGTCGTGCTCAAGGTTAAGAAGTAAGGAAAACAGAGGCACCTGTGTGTCTCCGTCATTTTACCTTCCAATTGGTTTGCACTCAGGTCCTGATCTCATGGGTGGTGGGGTTGAGCCCCAGTAGGACTAAGTGCTGGATGGGGACTCTCCCTCCTCTCCCTTTGCCCCTCCACCCACTCGTGCCCTCTCTCTTTTTCTCTCTCTCAAATGAATAAATAAGTTTTTCAAAGAGAGTACGTAACACATAATTAAGTAGGAAACAACACAACTTAAACCTAAGTGTACCACACAAACAACAAAATTACAGTGATCCTTATGGTTTCAGAATGGGTCCAGGAACCAGCTTCTGGCTTCCTCTTCACATGCAGTTCCCTCATGGGATGCCCTTACCATCCTCTTCACCTAACTTCTTATTAATCCGAAAATAAGTCCAGGTGTCAGAGCCTTCTATCTACCAGCTCCTCAGAGCCCCCTGGCAACTCCTCCACCACAGCCAAAAGAGCTATTTACAGTTATTAATATAGCATGTATGTCTCTATTAATCTGACCATCTCCTTCATTAGATTATGACTTCTTGAATCTATACGGGACAACTTATACACATGAAAGGAAGCTAAGGGGTTTCTGGAAAGTTGTTGGGAGGTGCTAGAAAAATCTGGAGATAAGCATTCTTCTGGACAGTGAGGCACAACTTGGGATCTGGGATCAGATACATCAAGATACATGAGAAGCCCAGAGTCTGGCCCAACAACATACCCATAAATCAATAATTCATTGGAGTCTGCTGTTGCAATTCACAACATTACCAGGTACCTGGCAACTATTGTATCAAATTTACCTTGGGTGTTTTCTCCTAAAGAACTGAAAGCATAGAGGTTCAAAACCCTGAAGCTTTCTATGGAGAAGGAAGCACCAAACCCATATCGGGAAGTCATCATTTCCTCACAATTTCTTTGAGGAAGTTATCACTTCTCCTTTGTTCCTTTAAGGAGGCTTGCTCTTCCTGCATCTGCAGGGATACTGGCTTTAAACAGTGAGTTGGAGGGTGTGGGTCTCATCCACACTGTGCACAAGAAGGGCATCTTCCAAGCCCTAGGTTTCCCTTTCCTTTTTCCTAGGGCTCAGAACCCTTCCCTGCTGCAGGCAGGCCACGCTGGCATACCTGGCAGAGGAACAGCAGACAAAAGCCTCTGAGCCTGGGACTAACCACTGCCTCTGTCCTCAGCAGGACCCTCAGCAAGGAGACCTGGTAAGAGGAGAAGCCTGGGGGTTGAGGAGATAGAGCCGAGATGATGGCCAGATAGCCCAGGTTAAATAGATGGAGGAGAAATTATCCAGGAGGGAGGAGGGAAGAGGCAAGATTCTGGACCCATAAGAA
>NW_019155505.1:0-5532 GCF_002288905.1 Enhydra lutris kenyoni | reverse complement strand
GCCAAGAGTCACGAGAGGCCTGCTCTCTGGCTTCCTGGTCCAGCCCCCAACAGGGCGTGCTTTAAAGGCGTCTCAGGCTGAGGGTCACAATGCCTGCTTGTGCCCAGCTGCCCCACCTGAATGGGCGTGGTCTAATGGGCCGTGTAGCTGGCTCCCACTCTAGAAAAGTACAACCATCTCCACATCCACATTCCTGCCATGAGGAAGGAGGAGTACTCTGCTCGGATTCAGGTTCCCCATAGGCAGGGATTTGTGCTACCTTCTGGAGTCAGATACCTGCATACCCAGGTTCGCAGGAGATGACGGGCTCGGACCAAGACAGAGCCCACCTGCAGGATATGGGTAACGCTATGTGGCTGGCTGACAGGTGGCCGGGGCTCGGGCTGTGTCAGACAGAGCATCAGTTCACAGGGCGGCCTATGATATCAGGGTGCCCTTGAGGGCCATGCTGCTGGACCCTCATCTGGGGATTCTGGGCAGACATGTAGGGCATTTCTTCCTTCCGGTGGGCAGGCAGAAGGCAGCTTTGTTTTTCCAGAATTCCCAATATGGATGGCCTGCTGGCAAGGTGTGTGAGAATGGAAGTCTGAAAACATAGCTATGATTATGTTCAGTGCCGAGGCAATAAGAGTTCCAATGTGAGCGTCTATTTCGAGATCTTAAGCACCTGAGGCTGATCGAGTGTCAGATGTCTGCTCACGCTGGAATTTGTATCCATGATGGCCAACGAATGCTCGTGTGACCTCAATAAGCCTTGGCTGCTTTCTCAAGGTGGAGCTTGTGAGCTGCTCCAAACAGCAAGGTTTCCTTCAGCGGGACAGGGGAAGTCCCATTAGAGGGCTCCAGGGTCCCTATATGGAAAGATTCGATAGGAGAGCTCTCCGAATGGATGCCTGGAAACCCCACCTCGCGATACCACAGCAGCCAAGGAACAGGGCAGCTTTGATCCGCTGCCTCTGCTTCGAAGTTCCAAGTGATCTGAGTTGACAGAGGTTCTCAGTCTGACGGGTCTAAATGCTGCTTGGTGTCCAGGGAGACCTTAGAATGTGGCTGTGGCAATGGGCCATGCAGGAATCTCCTAGGCTGAGGGTTGGTCCCCGTTCTGAAGAGCAAGGTTTCCTTCTCGAGACCAGAGGGATTCTATTGTATGGCGAGGGGCCACACGTTGGGCCATAAGTTGGTTTTCTAGAAGAGGCCTGAGGGACGGAGGCCTGGAATCCTAAACTGGGTATTGGATGAGGGACTAGGGCCATGTCAGGTTAAATCTGCAGACTCAGGTCCATTGACGTGCGTTTCTTCCTGCAGGTAGGTGCAGAAGGTGTCAGTCAGACTGCGCTTTTTTTCCAGAGCAACCTATGAAATTGGTGTGTGTTCAGTTGCCTTGAAGGTTTCTCCCATTCTGGAAGGTTTGGGCAACTGAGATGTGCAGAGTTCCCTCGGGAGACAGGCCCAGTGATGCTGTTTGGTTCTAAAGTCCCATCCTGGAGGGCATGTGGTCACGGCTTTGGGAACCAAGTCTTCAGACAGCAACTCGGGGAAGAATTAGGAGCGAAGAAAGGGCAGGCCCGATCTGCAGACCCTGAAAGCAGCTCCTCAGGATTTGAAATTCGGATGCCTGGGAGCGGTAGCAGAGGCTTTTCTCTCTGGACTGTATATCCAGGATGGCCTCGGAATGATAGGGTTCCTACATGGGTCCATGGGAGGTTCTTCCTATCTGGGGTTTTTCCCCGGCACCCAAGAGTTTGCTGTCTTTCTGGCGGAAGGGAAGAGTGTTGTTTTCCTCGCCAGGGATCTGCACAAACAAGGATTCCAGAGTGGGGTTGTGGGTCACGTGGCCAGGATAAACACACCAAGAGTTAGGATTTGGGCCAAGAGGCACGAGAGGCGTGCTCTCAGGCTTCCTGGTCCAGTCCACAACAGGGTGTGCTTTAAAGGGGTCTCAGGCTGAGGGTCCCAATGCCTGCTGGGCCCAACTGCCCCTCCTGAGTGGGTGTGGTCTCATGGGCCATGTAGCTGACTCCCACTCTAGAGAAATTAAACCATCTCAACATCCACATTCCTGCCATTAGGAAGGAGGAGTACACTGCTGAGATTCAGGTTCCCCCATAGGCAGGGATTTGTGCTTCCTTCTGGGGTCAGATACCTGCATACCCAGGTTCGCAGGAGATGACAGGCTCTGACCAAGACAGAGCCCACCTGCAGGATATGAGTTGCGCTATGTGGCTGGCTGACAGGAGGCCAGGGCTCGGGCTGTGTCAGACAGAGCATCAGTTCACAGGGCAGCCTATGATATCAGGGTGCCCTTGAGGGCCATGCTGCTGGACCCTCATCTGGGGATTCTGGGCAGACCTATAGGGCCTTTCTTCCGTCCGGTGGTCAGGCAGAAGGCAGCTTTGTTTTTTCCAGAATTCGCAATATGCATGGCCAGCTGGCAAGGTGTGTGAAGATGGAAGTCTGAAAAAAAAGCTATGCTTATGTTCAGTGCCGAGGCCATAACAGTTCCAAAGTGCAGCGTCTCTTTCGAGATCTCAATCACCTGAGGACGATCGAGTGTGAGATGTCTGCTCACGCTGGAATTTGTATTCATGATGGCCCATGAATGCTCCTGCGGCCTCAAGAAGCCTTGGCGGCTTTTCAAAGCTGCAGCTTGTGAGCAGCTCCAAACAGCAAGGTGTCCTTCAGCGAGACAGGGGAAATTCAGTTAGAGGGCTCCAGGGTCCCCATATGGAAAGATTCAATAGCAGAGCTCTCCGAATTGATGCCTGGAAACTCCACCTCCGTTACCACTGAAGCCTAGGAACAGGGCAGCTTTGATCCAGTGGCTCTGCTTCGCACTTCCAAGGGATCTGAGTTGACGGAGGTTCTCAGTCTGACGGGTCACAATGCTGCTTGGTGTCCAGGGAGACCTTAGAATGTGGCAGTAGCTCTGGGGCCATGCAGGAACCTCCTAGCCTGTGGGTGGGACCCCATTCCCAAGAGCAAAGTTTCCTTCTCGGGACCAGAGGGGTTCTACTGTATGGCTCAGGGACCACACGTTGGGCCATATGTTGGTTTTCCAGAACAGGCCGGAGGGACACAGGCCTGAAAAACTAAGGTAGGTTTTGGATGAGGTCCTAGGGGCCTGTCAGGTTGAATCATCGGACTCAGGCCCATTGACGTGCGTGTCTTCCTGGAGGTAGGTGCTGACGGTGTATCATACTGCGCATTTTTTTCCAGAGTAGCCTATGAAATTGGGGTGGGTTCAGGTGCCTTGCAGGTTTCTCCCCTTCTGGATGGTTTGGGCAAGTGAGACGCGCAGAGTTTCCTCGTGAGAGCAGGCCCAGTGATGCGGTGTGGTTCAGGGGGTCCCATCCTGGAGGGCATGTGGTCAAGGCTTTGGGAATGAAGTCTTCAGACAGCAACTCGGGGAAGAATTAGGGGCGAGGTTATGGCAGGTCCGATGTGCAGAACCTGAAAGCAGCTCCTCAGGATTTGAAATTCGGGTGCCTGGAAGGCAGTAGCACAGGCTTTTCTCTCTGGACTGTATACCTAGGATGGTCTCGGAATGGACGGGTGAGCACATGGGTCCATGGGATATTCTCCCTTTCTGGGGATTCTGCGAGGCTCCCATGAGTTTGTTGTTTTTCTGGGGGAAGGGAAGAGTGCTCTTTTCCATCGCAGGATTCCTGCCCAAACAGGGATTCCAGAGACGGATTGTGGGTCACGTGTCCTGGACAACCCCACCAAGGGTTAGGATTTGGGTCTGGGGCACAATAGGTTCTCTCTGTGGGATCCTGGTCCTGCCCCGACAGGCTCTGCTTGAAAGGGGTCTCAGGCTAAGAGTCACAATGCCTGTTTGTGCCCAGTTGCCCCTCCTGAGTGGGCGTGGTCTCATGGGCCATGCAGGTGGCTCCCACCCTGAAAGTAGTACAACCATATCAACATCCACTTTCCTGCCATAGGGAAGGTGGAGTACTCTGTTGTGCTTCAGGTACACTCAAGGGCAGGGATTTGCACTACCTTCTGGGGTCAGATACCTGCATACCCAGGTTGGATGGAAATAACGGGCTCGCGCCAAGGCAGCTCCCAACTGCAGAATATGGGTCCCGCTATCTGGCTGGCCGATAGGAGATTGGGTCTCAGGCTGTGTTACACAGAGCTTTAGTTTGCAGGGCGACTTAAGATATCAGGGTGCCCTTGAGGGCCGTGTGGTTGGACGCTCATTGGGGGTTTTGGTCAGACCTGTAGGACATTTCTCCATTCTGTTGGCCAGGTAGAAGGCAGCTTTGTGACTCCAGAATTCCCAAGGTGGAGGGCCTGCTGGCAAAGTTTGTGAGGATCGAAATCTGAAAACACAGCTATGGTTATGTTCAGTGCCGAGGGTATGACAGTTCCTATGTGCAACAGCTTATTCAGGATATCCAGCACCTGAGGATGGGCGAGGGTGAGATGTCTGCTCACACTGGAATTTGTATCCATGATGGCCAACGAATGCTCGGGTGGCCTCAAGAATCCTTGGAGGTTTATCCAAGCTGGAGCTTGTAGCTGCTCCAAACCACAAGGTGTCCATCTGTTGGACAGGGGAATTCAGTTTAGAGGTCAACCACATGGAAAGATTCAACAGCAGAGCTCTCCGAATGGATGCCTGGAAACCCCACTTCGCGTTACCACAGCAGCCAAGGAACAGGGCAGCTTTGATCCGCTGCCTCTGGTTCGAAGTTCCAGGTGATCTGAGTTGACAGAGTTCTTAGTCTGACGGGTCCCAATGCTGCTTGGTGTCCAGGGAGACCTTAGAATGTGGCTTAGCTCTGGGGCCATGCAGGAATCTCCTAGGCTGAGGGTTGGTCCCGGTTCTCAAGAGCAAGAGTTCCTTCACGAGACCAGAGGGATTCTATTGTATGGCTAGGGGCCACACGTTGGGCCATAAGATGGTTTTCCAGAACAGGACTGAGGGACAGAGGCCTGAAAACCTAAGCTAGGTTTTGGATGAGGTCCTAGGTGCATGTCAGGTTGAATCTTCGGACTCAGGTCCATTGACGTGCATGTCTTCCTGACGTGCTGACGGAGTCTCATACTGCGGCTTTCTTCCAGAGTGGCCTATGAAATTGGTGTGGGTGCAGGTGCCTTGCAGGTTTCTCCGATTCTGGATGGTTTGGGCAACTGAGACGGGCAGAGTTTCCTCGGGAGAGCAAGCCCAGTGATATTGTGTGTTTCTGGGGTCCCATCCTGGAGGGCATGTGGTGAAGGCTTTGGGAACGAAGTCTTCATACATCAACTCGGGGAACAATTAGGGGCGAGGTTATGGCAGGCCCGATGTGCAGACCCTGAAAGCAGCTCCTCAGGATTTGTATTCGGTTGCCTGGGAGGCAGTAGCAGAGGCTTTTCTTCTGGACTGTATACGTAGGATGGTATCGGAATGGACGGGTGAGCACTTGGGTCCATGGGATATTCTCCCTTTTTGGGGATTCTGCCAGGCTCCCAAGAGTTTGGTGTTTTTCTGGGGGAAGGGAAGAGTGCTCTTTTCCATCTCAGGGGTTGCCCATACAGGGATTC
>NW_019155504.1:0-5538 GCF_002288905.1 Enhydra lutris kenyoni | reverse complement strand
ACCAAGAGCATGGAATGGTCTTCCATCTTTTTGTGTCTTCTTCAATTTCTTTCATTAGTGTTCTGTAGTTCCTCGAGTACAGATCCTTTACCTCTTTGGTTAGGTTAGGAATAACCCAAGTATGGTACTTGGTGCTATAGTAAATGGAATCAATTCTCTAATTTCCCTTTCTGTATTTTCATTGTTAGTGTATAAGGAAGCCACTGATTTCTGTACATTGACTTTGTATCCTGCCATGTTGCTGAATTGCTGTATGAGTTCTAGTAGTTTGGGGTGGAGTGTTTTGGGTTTCCCAAATAAAGAAGCATGTCATCTGTGAAGAGAGAGATTTGACTTCTTCATTGCCAATTTGGATACCTTTTATTTCTCTTTGTTGTCTGATTGTTGTTGCAAGGACTTCTAATATTATGTTGAACAGGAGTGGTGAGAGTGCGCATCCTTGTCGTGTTCCTGATCTCAGCGGGAAGGCTGTGAGCTTTTTCCCATTGAGGATGATATTTTCTGTGGGTCTTTCATAGATAGATTTTATGAAGTTCGGGAGTATTCCCTCTATTCCTATACTTTGAAGCATTTTAATCAGGAACGGATGCTGGATTTTGTCAAATGCTTTTTCTGCATCAATTGAGAGGACCATGTGGTTCTTCTCTCTTCTCTTATTGATTTATTCTATCACATTGATTGATTTGCGAATGTTGAACCATCCTTGTAACCGAGGGACGAGTCCCACCTGGTCATGGTGGATAATATTTTTAATGTGCTGTTGGATCCTGTTTGGTAGGATCTTGTTGAGAATCTTAGCATCCATATTCATCAGTGATATTGGTCTGAAATTCTCCTTTTTGGTGGGGTCTTTGCCTGGCTTGGGGATCAGGGTAATGCTGGCTTCAGAGAAAGAGTCTGGAAGTTTTCCTTCTGCTTCAATTTTTTGAAACAGCTTCAGGAGAATTGCTGTTATTTCTTCTTTGAAAGTTTAGTAGAATTCCCCAGGGAATCCGTCAGGTCCTGGGCTCTTGTTTTTTGGGAGGTTTTTGGTCACTGCTTCAATCTCGTTACTAGATATAGGTCTATTCAGGTTGTCAATTTCTTCCTGGTTCAATTTTGGGAGTTTATAGTTTTCCAGGAATGCATCCATTTCATCTAGGTTGCTTAACTTATTGGCATATAACTGTTGATAATAACTTCCGATGATTGTTTCTACTTCCTTAGTCTTAGTTGTGATCTCTCCCTTTTCATTCATAATTTTGTTAATTTGGGCCTTCTCTCTCTTTTTTTTTTTTTATTAGTTTGGCCAATGGGTTATTGATCTTATTGATTCTTTCAAAAAACCAGCTTCTAGTTTCATTGATACATTCTACTGTATCTCTAGTTTCTACCTCATTGATCTCTGCTCTAATCCTGATTATTTCCCTTCCTATGTGTGGAGTTGGTTTAATTTGTTGTTGATTCTCCAGTTCTTGAAGGTGTAGAGACAGCTGGTGTATTCTGGATTTTTCAGTTTTTTTGAGGGAGGCTTGGATGGCTATATATTTCCCCCTTAGGACCGCCTTTGCTGTATCCCATAGGTTTTGAACCGAAGTGTCTTCATTCTCATTGGTTTCCATGAATTGTTTAAGTTCTTCTTTGATCTCCTGGTTGATCCAAGCATTCTTAAGCAAGATGGTCTTTAGTTTCCAGGTGTTTGAGTTCCTTCCTAACTTTTCCTTGTGATTGAGCTCCAGTTTCAAAGCACTGTGATCTGAGAATATGCCGGGAATAATCTCAGTCTTTTGTTATCGGTTGAGTCCTGATTTGTGACCCAGTATGTGGTCTGTTCTGGAGAAGTTTCCATGTGTACTTGAGAAGAATGAGTATTCTGTTGTTTTAGGGTGGAATGTTCTGTATATATCTAAGAGGCCCATCTGGTCCAATGTGTCATTCAATTCTCTTGTTTCTTTATTGATTTTCTGCTTGGATGATCTGTCTATTACTGAGAGAGGCTTGTTAAGATCTCCTACTATTAATGTATTCATAGCAATATGACTCTTTATCTTGATTAATAGTTTTCTTATGTAATTGGCTGCTCCCATATTGGGGGCACAGATATTTACAATTGTTAGATCATCTTGGTGGATAGTCATTTAAGAATTATGTAGGGTCCTTCTGTATCTCTGACTACAGTCTTTAGTTTAAAATCTAATTTATCTGATATGAGAATCGCTACCCTGGCCTTCTTTTGAGGTCCATTGGCATAAAAGATGTTTTTCCATCCCTTCACTTTCAGTCTGGGTGTATCCTTAGGTTCAAAATGGGTCTCTTGAAGACAACATATGGATGGGTCCTGTCGTTTTATCCAATCTGCAACCCTGTGTTGTTTTATGGGCACATTTAGGCCATTTACATTGAGAGTGATTATTGATCGATACGTTTTTATTGACTTCGTGTTACCTTGAGGTCTTTCTTTCTGTAGATTGTCTCTATATTTCTGTTCAATGCTATTCTTAGGATTTTTCCTCTTTTATTTATTCTCTTAATATTATTCCCTTAATATTCCTTATTCCTTATTCCTTATTCCCTTAATTATTCCCTTAATATTTCCTGCAGTGTCGGCTTAGTGGTCGAATACTCTTTTAAGCCTTGCCAGTCTTGGAAACTCTTTATCTCTCCATCTATTTTGAATGTCAGTCTTGCTGGATAAAGTATTCTTGGCTGCATGTTCTTCCCATTTAGTGCCCTGAATATATCTCGCCAGCCCTTTCTGGCTTGCCAGGTTTCTGTGGACAGGTCTGATGTTATTCTGATGGGCTTTCCTCTGTACATAAGGAGCTTCTTTGTCCAAGCTGCCCTCAAGAGGGCCTGCCTACAATTATAATTCTTCATTTTTACTATTAGGTGTCTCGAGGACTTTGGAGACTCTATAATCTTGGGGGGAGACCATTCTGCCTCTAGTACATGAATGCTGGTTCCATTCACGAGATTGGGAAATTTTCATGGAGAACTTGTTCCACTATATCTTCTAGACTTCTTTCTTTCTTTCTCCTCCCCTTCAGGGATTCCAATAATTCTGATGTTGGAACATTTCATGGCATCATTTATTTCCTTGATTCTGTTTTTGTGGCTTCTAAGCTGTTTGTTCCAGGCTTTCTCCTGATCCTTTCTCTCTATCTGTTTGTCTTCCAGATCACTAATTCTATCTTCTGTCTCAGTTACCCTAGCTTTTAGAGAATTTAGATTAGATTGGAACTCATTGAGAGCATTGTGAACCTCATCCCTGGTGGCTTTCAGTTCTGCCCTAATCAATTCCGTTTGGTCATCCATGACTTTCTCCAACCTAGCTATTGCCTGGATAATTGTTAGCCTGAATTCCCTTTCTGACATATTGTCTATGTCGATAGCCATTAGATTTGTTGCAGAAGGCCCATCCTCTGAATTTTTCTTCTTTTGGGCATTCCTTCTCCTAGTCATTTTGGTGAGAGATGGCTGAATGGATGTAGCTGGATGTATCAACCGTGGTGAGGTCAAGGTGCACCCTGGAACGCTTCTGAGCAATCAGGACTCCCCACCCAAATGAAAGAAAAGAGAAAGAGAGAAAAAAGAAAAGAAAAAGAAAAAAAAAAAAGAAAAAGAGAGAGAGACAGGAAAAAAAAATAAAAGAGAAGGCTCAACCCAAATGGGTCCCAAGGTAAGATTTATGATGTATACAAACAAAAACAGACAAACAAGAAGACTGATAAATGTATATGACAAGAGAAATATATATAAAAGCAAAAAAAAAAAAAAAAAGAACCTCATCAAAAAGAACCCCAAGTATAAGATTTATATACTATCAGGACAAACACAAATACACAGAAACACTGGCGGAAGAAAAAGATGGGAGAGTGGTTATAAATTCTCAGTGTGGGCAAGGAAGTTTATTTATCTTTAACAGTTAAGTTTATCTTCCTGGATGTATCTTGATATCATTGTTAAAGGACTCAACTTTCCTAAGATAAAGGGGGATTAAAAATTGGTTTACCTATAGGGGTAACATTGATTGGGGAAAGGGGATTACCTTGCAGTTTAACTCTCTATGAATGTTAAAAAATAAAAATAAAAAAAGAATAAACTAAACTAAACTAAAATTTAAAAAAATAAAAAAATAGAAAAGCGAAAGAAAAACACGGGTATATGTATCAAAAAGTTCAGGTTAAAAGGTTGTTATGGAATTTGATGTACTGGACATCTTACTGTTATGGAAAATAGGTTAAAAGTTATCTATATAAAAAAATGAACCAGAATAGTGACAACAAATTAAAAATAAAAGTTGTATCTATGAAGTAGTGGTGGTTGTTCTCTTGTCGGCTTTTTTTTTTTTTTTTTTCCTGGTTGGTTTTCTGGGGGAGGGACCTGCCACATGGGTTTTCAGGCAATGTTCCCTGAGTTAAGTCCTCCAGCCCCCCTCAAGGGGGTGGGCTCTGAGGAAACCGGTCTTTTAGGCTTTTGTTCTCTGGAGGTTTTTATGTTTGTTTTTTCATTTTTTTTTTTCTCTCTTGCCTTGACAGCTTTTGATGGTTTTTGGAAGTTTAGGAAAGCAAACTGCACCCAGACCTCTCTCTCAGAGAGAAGCCTCAGTCTGTTCCCCCTCGGCTGCTGGCAGAGCATGTTCTGAGTCGTGGTCCCTGGGGACACAGTAACTCCTGCTTGTACCCAAAACCATGACATTGGCGGCTGTCTGGGCAGCTCCGGACCACCAGAGAGGTTCCAAGCAGCGATCGTACACTGAGATTTTCCCACTGGCCCTGGCTGGGAGTGCCTGGTCTTTCTGGGTCCAAGAGCGCAGGGTTGGCGCCTACGTGCACCTCTCTCAGGGGAGGGCACAGGGCTCGAATCAGACTCTTTTAGCACAGCATGGCACTCATGTGGGGAATGCAAAAAGGCTGTGCTTCTGCTGGCTGGCGAGGCTCCCAGCCCCTCTCAGGAGCCCGACTGCATGTGCTCTCAGGCACGCTGGCGGCTCAGGGACCAAGACCTGGTTTCTCCACCACACTCTCTCTGGCTCAGCGCCAGGGTTGGATGTCCTGGGTCCGGGTACTTAAGTCCCTGTCCCTAACCACCCTGTTTCCCACAATTTCCCCCCACGATCCTTTGCTCTTTTTGAGTGCTTTCAACCAGACTCCAAGTTGATGCTGGTCCCCAGATGCAGAGCACTCTCATATTGGGGTATTACTTTCCAATGGGTCGCCTCTTGTGGCTCCCTCCCCCTTTTGTTTATCTTTCAATATCAGTCCAACGTTCCCACTCCGCTTTACCTGCCCACTGGCGCCTTCTGCCCCCGTAGAGATCCAGGCGTGTATAATTCTGATCTCAGGCTGATTTCATGAGTGATCGGAGTTCTTTGGTAGGTAATCAGCTCACTTTGGGGTACAGGTTGAAACAGCGCCTCCTCCTACTTCTCCACCATCTTGTCTCCCTCCCTCACAGCAGGTCTCTTGACAGCCACTGGAGAGGGAGGAGCCCAGCTGGTATGTGCTGGGATACTGGAGGTTAGTGCTGCAGAACAGGTTGCTGGGGTAAGATGAGCTG
>NW_019155503.1:0-5541 GCF_002288905.1 Enhydra lutris kenyoni | reverse complement strand
AAAAAAAAAAAAAAACCTGATTGGGTGACAGGAGCATGGAGTGTTCGTCAGATAAAAACAGTTCACCAACGAGGCCATAAAAACCCCTACACTTAGAAACTTTGGGGTGGGGGTAGGCAACTCTCACAGGGCCCCTCCCATTGGGGAGTTTATGTACTACGGCTTAATAAACTTTGCTTTGCTGCCCACCACTCTTCTTTCATCTGATCTACTTCTTCATTCTTTGAAGCAGCATGACCAAGAACTGTGGCCACTAAAGGAAAAGAAGTTCTGCAACACCCAGACAACCCACACAGATCCTCCTCTCAGGTTTGTATCCACCTGCATCCTTCCCTACATGAGCACCAGGAGCAGCTCCTCAACTTGTTCTCAGGGCTGGACTCCACTTCCCAGGAATTCTTCTTCAACCTCTGAAAACTTGGATTATGCTCACACATTAGGACCTACAGAAACCTAGTCATGTACTCTTTTTTTCTTAACTGTCCAGAGCTTACCTGAATGTTTAACATTGCTCAGATCCAAAGAGGAAATCACTGAGTGCCAGGAAACACCTTGCTGATATTACATACGTGTATATAATCATCACAACATTCTGTAATGTAATATTCATTTTGTCCATTGTAATATGAGTAATTTGAGACTTAGAAAGATGAAATAACTTTCAAATCCTTCATCCCCACTTTCTTCCTCTCCATCAGGTCTTCTGAAGCAGTTTAGCATTTATTTGCTTTGTACATACTGGGGAAGAACATGGACAGGAGCTCACAGCCTCTCCTACAGTGAGGATTATAGATCATTCCACACTGTGGATCAGGGGACAGCCACAGCAGCCCTCTTTCTTCTGCACAAGCCTCAGATCCTCCAGGGCAGGGAGGGGATATTAGTGTTCACACAGACCTTTTCCCCCAGGGTCCTGCTGTGAGCCTAGGGAGGACTGCAGGGGCCATTTAGTCAGAGCTGCTGCTCTTTCTTAGGCACTGTGCTAAATCCCTTGAAATAGTCTTTCTCATCCTGTGACAATACTGTGATACTGCACTATCATGATTCACATTTTACAGATGAGCAGACAAAAGCACAAGACGTTGTTTACTTTGTGGTCATGGAGTTACCGAATGGGATGGAGGGCTGGTTTCTGGCTTCAGTGTCTGTCACGTACTGGGTACTGTCCTACCTCTGAAGCATGAACAGTAGAAATGGCTTCTCCTCTGTGGTTCCTACAGCCAAAGCGAAGACAAACTATTATTCATAAAATAATTATTGACACAAATAGACAACTATTCTTTGCTGAGTCTAAATAAATATAAGTACATTGGCTGATTGGACTTTCAAATTATAAAACAACAGCAAAATATAATAGCAAACAACAAAACAGTATAAGAAATAACAAAATATTTTTTAAAAACATAGCATAGTATTTTCTTTCCTTTTTTTTTAAATAATAGAAAATAAATAAATAAATAAATAAGTCCTTTTTCTTTTGAACATTTATAATAGAACACATGCCCCTAGCATTCCTGGAACACAACCATGCCTATTCATTTTATAACTGTCTATGACTGCTTTTGAGCTATATGTCAGAGGTGACTAATCACAACAGAGACCTTTAAGCAAAAAAGCCTGAATAAAATATAAAATATTTGTCATCTGACTCTGTACAAAATAAATATGTATTTGCCAGCCTCTGCAATGCAACACAAAGTTAAGGAATGAGTTGGTAACTATAACTAAAACTCAAGATGCAATAAGAAAAAAAAATTGATAAATTATACTACATGAAAATGAAAAAATAAAAGCCAACATAACAAAAAGTAGCATGTTAAACCAAAGGACAAATGACAAGTCACTAGGAAATAGATGCAATTTGTAGAGCACATAAAAGCCAACAATCCTCGATACAAAAAATACGTTTAAAAAATGGAGGTAAAGGGGCGCCTGGGTGGCTCAGTGGGTTAAGCCGCTGCCTTCAGCTCGGGTCATGATCTCGGGGTCCTGGGATCGAGCCCCACATCGGGCTCTCTGCTTGACAGGGAGCCTGCTTCCCTCTCTCTCTCTCTCTGTCTCTGCCTGCCTCTCTATCTACTTATGATCTCTCTCTGTCAAATAAATAAATAAAATCTTAAAAAAAAAAAATGGAGGTAAAATGTTTAAAATATCCTGTAGGAAACTGACAAAAGACATGAAAAGCCAACTTACGAAGAGAAATATAAAAATAGCCCTTAAACATATTAAAAATGCTCAGTTTCACTTATAAGATAAAGATCAATTAAAACTACATTGAGATATAATTTCTCACCCATGAGATTGGCAACAATTTAAAAGTTTGACAATACATTCCATTGGTGAATCTGTGGGGGGAAACAGACACTCATATATTGAAGGTAAGGATGCAAAATACAATCATTTTGTGGGGATATTTGGAAATATCTACCAAAAGTTCATTTGCATTTACCTTTCAACCTATTAAAAGCACCTTTAGAAATTTACTCTAAAGGCACAACTTTCAAAAATGTGAAAAAATACATGGAATTTCATTATGTAACTGCAAAATGTTGGAAGTGACATAAATATCCAAACACAGCAAGACTGGTTGAATAAATGATGGCACATGCACATAATGGAGGACTATATACAATGAAGTAGAATGTGAGATGTAAAATCAATTGCAATTATATTGGCAATTCTCAACTGGAAAGTGAAACTTAAAAAAAGCATCATTTACAATAGTAACAGCAACGATATAAAAAAAAATCTCTGTAATAGTTAGAGGTGAAATTTAACCAAAAAATGGGAAGGATTTGTACACTGAAAACAATAAAACTTTATTGACAGAAGTCAAAGAAGAACTAAATAAATCTAGAAATATGCCATATGTAGTTAGGAGATCAAAATTCTCCAAACTGATAAATACATTCAATGTAATCCCAATCAAAATCCCACAAAAACTTTTCATAGAAATCAGTTAGCTTTTTGCAAAATTTATATGGGAAGACAGAGAACATAGTATTGCCAAAATATTTTGAAAAGAGTCTTTTTGAAAACACCTACTGTTTGGGCAGCTCCAGACCACCAAGATATCACCTTACACCAGTTAGAATGGCCAAAATTAGCAAGACAGGAAACAACATGTGTTGGAGGGGATGTGGAGAAAGGGGAACCCTCTTACACTGTTGGTGGGACTGCAAGTTGGTGCAGCCTCTTTGGAGAACAGTGTGGAGATTCCTCAAGAAATTAAAAATAGCGCTTCCCTATGACCCTGAAATTGCACTACTGGGTATTTACCCCAAAGATACAGATGTAGTGAAAAAAAGGGCCATCTGTACCCCAATGTTTAGAGCAGCAATGGCCACGGTTGCCAAACTGTGGAAAGAACCAAGATGCCCTTCAACGGACGAATGGATAAGGAAGATGTGGTCCATATATACTATGGAGTATTATGCCTCCATCAGAAAGGATGAATACCCAACTTTTGTAGCAACATGGACGGGACTGGAAGAGATTATGCTGAGTGAAATAAGTCAAGCAGAGAGAGTCAATTATCATATGGCTTCACTGATTTGTGGAGCATAACAAATAGCATGGAGGACATGGGGAGTTAGGAGAAGGGAGTTGGGGGAAATTGGAAGGGGAGGTGAACAATGAGAGACTATGGACTCTGAAAAACAATCTGAAGGGTTTGAAGAGGTGGGGGGTGGGAGGTTGGGGGAACCAGGCGGTGGGTATTAGAGAGGGCACGGATTGCATGGAGCACTGGGTGTGGTACAAAAACAATGAATACTGTTATGCTGAAAATAAATTAAAAAAATGTTAAAAAAAAAAAAAAAGAAAACACTTACCGTTAAGCTACAATGGTCAAAACAGTGGGGTATTGGTAAAAATGTAGATACATAGATAAGAACAAAATCCAGAAATAGAGCAACACATAAGTGGTTAACTAATTCTTAACAAAGATGCCACGGAAATCCAATGGAAAAAGAATAGGCTTTTCTACAACTGACTATGAAACAATTGTTTATGTATGTAAAAAAATAATAAACCACAACCCATACCAAACATCACATACACAAATTAACTAAAACTGTATTCTAGGTCTAAAAGTAAAAACAAAACAGTAAACTTCTAGATGAACATATAGGAGAAAATCTTTGTGACCTTGGGTTAGGTAAAAATTTCTCATATAGGACACAAAAAGCAAGAATCATAAAAGAAATCTTTGATAAACTGCACTTCCTCAAAATTAACATTTCTGTTTTTCTCAAGACTGAAAATGGAAGGAAAATAGAAAATTCCAAGAAAATTGATAGAAAAAAAACAGATTCAAGGAAAATATTCTCCAAAAACATATCAAAGACTGATGTCCAGAATAGAGAGAAGTCCCAAGACTCAATAATAAGAAAAGAAATCCAGTTAAAAAAATGGAAAGCAATATAATGGGCCTTTGGGCAGAACCCAACTGAAATTTACTCCTTCTTTTGATAGAAAATTGTTTACATTAAAAAAAAAAACCACAAAGAAACACAAAGAAAAACAAAATAAGAAAAAGGACCTACATGTGCTCAGAGATGTAAACAGCTGGAAATAGCAGGGTTCCCATCTTACAATAACATCCAAAAAAAAGCAGGACGCACTGAAATTTGATACTTTGCTTGAACCCATCAGAGAACTAGGATTGCAGGGCTTAAACAAAAACTGGAGACAGAGGGGCACTTGCAGGGAGAAACAGGATGCTCACCTTGGACAGATGTTGTCAAACACATTCCACTGGTCACAGGATTAAAGTGGAGATTTTTAATGAAACAATAAGAGCCGAGTATAGACCAGTGGAAGAGTGTGAACCCTGGAGGACCAAAATATGGGATACTTCCCATCAGCCTTTAAGCTGCTTCTCCAGGAACTCCATAAAATTCTTGCAGGGAAAATCAGGGACAATCCAGAGTAAGCTTCCCTGGGTGCTGCAGGAGGGGAACAACAGCTACTACTGCTAAATCCACCAATACCTAATCTACCCCATCACCACTGTAGAAAAAAGAGACTTCACCTGCAGGGGAAGGCGCTGGTGGAATCCTGCTACAGTTGAGGGAAGACAAAGAGGCGACCACCAGGACTTTGCCCAGAACATCTCCTCTATGTCCAAAGTAACAGTTTTCATCTGCTCAAGGATGGGCATCAGAACCACGGCCTGAAATAGGTGGGAACCTCCTGCAGCTGGGGGAGGGACACAAGGATTTAAAGTGTTCTATCTCTGGGGGGCACCCGGGTAGGTCAGTTGGCTGAGCGCTGGGCTCTTTACTTTGGTTCAGCTCGTGATCTCTGGATCCAGCTCAGCAGGCAGCCTGCTTCAGATTCTCTTTTTCCCTCTCCCTCTGCCCCTCCCCCTATTCATGCTCTTTCTCTTTCTTTTTTTTTTTTTTAAATTTTATTTTTTATAAACATATATTTTTATCCCCAGGGGTACAGGTCTGTGAATCGCCAGGTTTACACACTTCACAGCATTCATCATAGCACATACCCTCCCCAATGTCCATAATCCCACCCCCCCAACCC
>NW_019155502.1:0-5545 GCF_002288905.1 Enhydra lutris kenyoni | reverse complement strand
CCTACTTTCTGCCAAATTTGTAAATTTACCATTCCTCCTTTAGGGAAACAAGGACAAAGATCAGACATCACACCAAAAAATTGCTGTAAGGCCTTCTTTGAGTGCTTAGACCCCTTCTTTAAAAGGGCCTGCAATGCCGTAACAAAAAGATCCTCCTGTTCCATAGAATGAGACTGTCCCATATTATTTTACTCCTGCCATCATCCGTCAACCTGGGCTCCTCTTACCGAAATCTTGATAACCACTCTACACTAACCTGTACTTGCACGCTCCCTTGAAACGTGCTCACGGTCCCTGTTCGGGTGCCACTTGTCATGGCCAGCGTGACAAATCGGCCAGGAAACGTGAGGGTAAGAGGATGGTGAAAAGAAATTAAGAGACAAAGAGATGGGGGCAGGAGGAGCACTGAGGATGATGTCCAACAGTACCGATTTTATTCTACATCTTATAATCATTTATAAGGCAGACCACAATAGGAGGAGTAATACATCAGTATCTAGTCAGATGACCGCAAGTTTCTATAACAAGTTTACATTAACTACAAGCAAACCTCGTGATGCCAGGTAGTCTTGGCTAAAGCCATTATCAAGACAATCAACCAGGGAGTGGGTTATGGGAGGTACAGGAACGATAAAGACCAACTAAGAACTCATGACCCTGACTACATTGTTCCCTTCTGTAGGGAGAGCATGTGGGAAGTCACGTAGGCGAGCGCACAACACACAGCACAGACCCATTCTCAGTGTTACTCAACTTTCCCATCCTTAACCACTTGTTAAGGTGTCCAGACTTTAAAGGAGACACAAGTCAGGGACTGGTTTGATCCACGACACCAACCATGCCATAGCTTCCAACACCTCACCTTAAATTCAGATTCCTGAAATCGATGGGTTTTTAATTCAGTCTTTTTTGAAAATTTCTTTCCAAAGAACCAGCCCCAGCTGTCAGAAATAAAATGTCTATTTTGGGAATGCTTGGGTGGCTCAGTGGGTTAAAGCCTCTGCTTTCAGCTCAGGTCATGATCTCAGGGTCTTGGGATGGAGCCCCACGTTGGGCTCTCTGCTCCACAAGGACCCTGCTTCCTCCTCTCTCTCTGCCTGGCTCTGCCTACTTGTGATTTCTATCTGTCAAATAAATAAGTAAAATCTTAAAAAAAGAGTCTATTTTGACAGAACGTCAGAAATCCACCCAATTTCCTCCATTGTAGTCTCTAAGGTACTCTAAATAACTATACTTGTCTTCACATCACCACCAACAAGGAAACCCTCGCCAAGTCGTAAACTCCAATTAATTGTTATCTGACATTTGCCAAAATGACAGAGATTACTTGATATTATTCAAAACTTAATTTCTTTAAAAGTACATATTTTCATATCAATATTAAGAAAGTTTTCCAAAACTGTGCCAGAAAAATGTTCTATCTAGATATCAATTTGATAAAAGGGTATAATTTTGTTACCTGAAGCAGCATGACGATTGTATTGTCGTGTGTAAATATATGCTGTTACTAGTTTGGTTTTGTTCCCCCTCCCGTCGTATTATGTTGCAGAACTCGTAAAATATCTTCACTTACGTTTCATTTTTATTAACTTGCTTATTTTGTAACGATTTTACTCACTTCTTTGGCAGAGAGACAGAGCTCCCAAGCACGCAGAGTGACAGGCCAGGGCAGAGGCAGAAGCAGGCGCTCCTCCCCTGAGCAGGGAGCTAGACATGGGTTGGATCTCAGGGCCTGGACCTGAGTTGAAGGCAACTGCTTAGGTGACTGAGAAACCCAGGTGCCCCAGGTAGAAATTATTTTAAAGAAATCACGTTATATTTGCTGCCTGTAAATGTCTATATCCCCCGGGTTGTTGCCAAGTAGTTCTGAATTGTCACTTTCCAAGAGACCACATGGCAGTGGCCAGCCCACAGGGACTTACAATGATATGGCCCCCTGCATGCCAAGCTCCAGGGAGTACAAGGATAAGGGGTGAAACCAGCAGAGAGGTTTTGGGTCCAAACACTCCAGGGTGCACAGACTGACCTCGGAAGCCAAGAGGGTCCTAACCAGCTATCATCTGACTCATCCTCTGTGTCCATGCAGGGACACCACATATGCATGCCATGTATGAAGGCCCCGGAGGTGCCATTCGGTGGTGGAGACGACCCGCTGTCCACAAAGTGAGACCCTCCCTGCAGACCGGAAATGGAGGATGGGTGGCAGGCAAGAGGGAGGTCAGTGCACTAAGGGCCTTTGAAATTGGACACACAGGGAGAATCCAGTGTTTTCAAAGAGTGTCTCTCTGTCTCCTGCAGAAAGGGAACCCTGTAATCCAAATTAATGCAACTCACTGAAAAATGACAGACATATGTCTGCATCCTTAGCTTGTGGCTCAGGCAGTCCGCCCCACAGACAATATTAGTAACTGTCACCCTTGGCTCCAAGGGGCTCCTGGAAGGAACACATGGCATTCTTGGGGAGGGGATCTCCACATTAAGCACTTTTTTTAAAAACATATTTTCCTTATTGGACACAGCAGGCATGAGTTGGGTGAGGGGCAGAGGGAGAAGCACTCCCCCTGAGCAGGGAGCCTGATGCCTTGTTTAATCCCAGACTCCAAGAGCAGGACCTGAGCCGATGGCCAATACTTAACCCACTGAGCCACCCAAGAACTCCTAGAGAGACTTGTGAAATAATCTCGTATAAATAGGAGTTTTCCAGAGTAGCAGATAGTAAAACGAACATTTAAGTCTCCTATGTGCCCTCAGGAGCATCATTTGTTTTAATGTCAAAAAATGTAGTTAGTTAACTTACAGTGCAGTATTGCATTCTGCAGTAGAATTCAGGACTCATCACTTCTCTCCACCACTCAGGGCTGGTCACAACAAGGGCCTTCTTCAATGCCCATCATCCATTGATGCCTCTCCAAACCCACTTCCCTCCATGACCCCACAGTGTGCAGGGATGCCTTCACCCTGAGAGTTCTGTCATGAACCACTGCCATGGTGACCTGCTGACATGTACCCACCCTTCCGTTTCAACTGTCACTCTGTTAGCCGAGCCCCTTGCAGTTTGGTGAACAGGTGTAAAGGTCTCCACGATGGGAAATCTCAACTGCTGTTCTATGGGTATGTGCCTATCGATTTTCTCAATTCTCTTCTCTCAAGCTGGCTGCCTCCCTTTTACAGAGACCAGCTTCTTCTCTTTGGCTTTTCCTTTCCACCCTCTGATTTCTCCTCCTGGTTCAATGCCTGTGTTTGTTATTTTTTCTGGGTTATTTCATTGGGATTTCTTGGGGAAGCTGCCTTCCGTAAATCGCTTCTACGTTCAGAAAACCATACTCTTTCTGAATGCCAATTTCGGACACAGTCATACAGGGAACACACCCAGATCACACACCACACTGTTGTCCCTGGATCAGGAGAATCTTGGTGTGATCCAGGCAGCACATTTGAGGGGAACGAATTGCCGGTAACCTCTTCCTGATGGAGATGACAAAATTGGAGAGGAACGGTCAGCGGTTGAAATGCAGCTGTTTTTAGGAGAAACACTGGAAAATATCAGGGTGTTTTCATGGGTTGAGGTGGAGGGTTTCACATGCCATCTCCTTGATGCCTGGGAGTGGACGGGAATGGGTTGTGCCACCGGGCGGGTGGAAAGAACACACGGCAGCTGTACAGTGGACTGTCTGCTGGTCTCAAATATACTTCTGGGCTGGGTTCTCAAGGCCCGGCCTAGGGAGGGAGACAGGAGACTGCCTCCTAAACCTACAGTCTCCAGAGGGTATCAAGAGACCTGAGAGTAGACAGGGGATGTTGGGAAAGAATGAGAGAGTAGGGGGGAACTCAGTCCAGCCAGGGTAGCCTCACTTCCATCCAGGGTCCTCAGAACAGTCCTCACATCAAGAGTAGGCCATTCATTATCATACATCTCCTTCCTGAAACCAACCATCCCCAGCCCACATGGCCACCACCATGTTCGTTTGTACCATGAACTGCTCCTCTGGATTGGCCAGCTCAAGGCAAGCAAGTCCTCAGCGGGGTCAAAGTGTGAACGTTGGGAGTGGAAGACAAGCGAATTCTCGGTGGGGTCCTATGTGACCATTGGGAGTTTGAATCAGCTTGGGAGCCAAGCAGAACCCCAGTAGCCGTGGGGTTCACCTGGCCTTCAGGATTGCCATGGGCTACTGTGCTGATGTTGCAGAGAGGTGAGCGAACATGGCCAATGCTACACATTCCTGGTCCTTCACTACGGCTCCATTTGGAAGAATCCACCACATATTTTATGCCAGGGCTACAAACTCAGAGGTGAGTGAGGACTGAGTCTAGTCTCATGGCACTCGCTCTCCCCTACAGAAACACTGGCACAGGAGGTTTTGAGATTGTGAGGGCAGCTCTCGCTTCAGGGCTTCAGGACGTTTTCTCAGGGGCCCTGTGTGGGTGTCAGCGGCTCGGGGATCTCCATACAAGGGAAACAATGACATTCCTGTCCCAGATCCATCCCTCATCAGGGTGGCAACTCGGGACAGTCCCTTCACCACCCTACATTTCAGGGCCCTCCACTGTCCAATGGGGCTTCCAGCCCATTGCCACTCCTATCGGTGCTGCTGTGGGGAAGACAGGAGAAAGGGACACAGATTCTCTGTTGGCTGCCAAGCATCATTCTCATGGGAAGGATAAAGATGGGGCTTCCATCCTCCCATGCAGTGGAGCCATCCCAAGTCCCATGTCTGGATTCACCCACAGCCAACTGTCTAGCTGAGTCCATAGGCAGTTCATTCCACAACACCTGCCAAGCGACTAGGAAGCATCCCGTCCCTCCCTAGGTCCCAGGCTCTCCTTGAACTCAATCACTTGGGACACCATGACGGCACCCTAATGTCTAGGCTGGAGGGCAGGGAAACTGGGCACAGAGGGTTCTTGGGAACACTCTCAGGTAGGTGTGGCTGCTCAATGGGATGTGAATCCAGGCCATCAGGCATGCTCATGGCACTCTGCTCTGTTTCTGTCATGTCTCCAATTAATACAAGCCATTGCCCATAGAACCTGTGGTGTGGGAGGGGCAGAATTCAGGGCATAGCACACGGCGACCTCTTCCTAAGTCCCACCTAGAGGGAGGAATGCCTGCTGGGCAGCTAGTGAGTAGGAGACGGTTGGACTAGAAATAAAGAATGAAAAATCCCCCTATGTGCTTCTGACAACAAGATGCCGACACTGCTCTCTATTTCTATGCGTCTCCCAGCAATCTGTGTGGAGCTTCCCCCTGAGGATGTGGAGCTGCCCACAACCACACCGGCCCCTGCACGACCACCCAAGAAAGTCTGGTTCTCCCTCCACGATCAGGTCTACCCCATTGGGGACACCGAGGAAGGTACCTTGGAGATTGACACATTACGTTGATTGCAGATGCATTCTTTCGTTCAGTAGCACAGACATAACCAAAGCCTTTAAAACTGCTCAGATACATTTTCTTCTGATTTCACTGGTAGCCATTTCCCTCTTTGCCATCTGTCCCCATTAAGTCCACAAGTCACGATGAAATTCTCATTCAAACTGGATCCAA
>NW_019155501.1:0-5559 GCF_002288905.1 Enhydra lutris kenyoni | reverse complement strand
GGGATTGGGAGGGAGACAAACCATAATTGACTCTTAATCTCACAAAACAAACTGAGGGTTAATGGGGGGAGGGGGGTTGGGGGAGTGGGATTATGGACATTGGGGAGGGTATGTGCTATGGTGAGTGCTGTGAAGTGTGTAAACCTGGCGATTCACAGACCTGTACCCCTGGGCATAAAAAGATATTATATGTTTAAAAAAATAAAATTAAAAAAAAAGTGTCTAAAATACACAACCTGTAACCTGTATTCAAATTTTTGTTTCCTTAAAAAGTCATTTTCCAATCTTTGATTTCCTTCTGATTCCATTTTGTATATAGCTTGTGTGGTGTAGGTTGGACAATATGTAAGCAAGCATACATAGAATCTAGAGTTATAAGTTCCTCAAAACTCTGAGGCTAATCAAAACCTTTATAAAGTGTAAAGTCTAATTTTAGTGAGAACTATGTAAACTTTATAGTACTATAAAATCAATAAATACATTTTATTAAAGTTGAAAATATGTAATAATATCCTACAGTGATATTGTAGCATTTAAAAAGTGGATTAATGAAAAATTTTCAAAAAGCAGTTACCTCTAATTATAGTGTTTTGTATGTTAAATGCAACTTTGGTTCAAGCTGTTCCTAGTAACTTGCAAAGATTTACTTCTAATCTTGGCAGTGTTCGGGTAAGTTTCATTAAGTAATTTTGACTTGTTATGTACCACAAAGAGACCAAGACATATAGGTAAAATTATTTGTCCTAGTGTATCCTGTAAATGAATATGTGGGACTCTCTCTGTATCACCAATATATTTGCGTCTAACCCCACATACCTGGAGGTAACTTTGGATGTAGTAAACTCTTTTCTGTTATCAGAAAGAGGTCTCAAGTGAAGAAAATGCATCTACCACTCTTAGGAAGCATCTCTCTTCCTCTCCCTTGGCTCTCATCATAGCATTTTCCCATTTTCTTTCTGTTCTTATAAACAGATTATGTTACATAGACTTGCCTTTTTTAGGAATATTATAAAATGACCAAAACATGAGGATTTTCTTTGCTCCAAATTCTACTGAAAGCTCCTCAACACTGGAAATAATATGATCTTTGTTTCCTCTATCTGAGTACCTAGTTTAGGGCTACAGGACTGTATACAGTGCAGACCTGATAATGAATCATTCTAAGGAACATATACTTAACTAGGGTAGTATAGTAGAGGAAATAATTGATTAGGAGTTGTGTATTTTTGGCTAATCACCATATCCCTCCGATCACTTACTCCTTTCTATTAGAAAAAGGGGGATTTAAGTATTTTATCTCTAAAGTTTCTTAGTTTTAGAATTCTGTGACTCCTCAAGAACTAATTAAGTACTGTATGGTGACTAACATAACATAATAAAAAAATAATTCTATGATTCCCCAAAATTATTACTGTCTTTATAGTGCCAGTATAGCACAATTCTCATGCACATGAATTTTGAACTCGGATAGACCTAGGTTAGAGGAACAATTCTATCACTCTGTAGTTACATAATCTTGGGCAAGTCATTTGGCCACCCTAAATTTATTTTTTATTTATTGGTCAAATGGGCATAATAATACCTTTCTCACAATGTCATTATGAGGTAGCACATGCAAAGTGCTTTGTACAGTTAATAACACACAAAATAACTCAATACGTGTTAACTATAAGCTATATTAGGGCCAGCCCTTGGCAAAATTGTGGTAAGCACAGCTGGAGTGTGGCACCTCCCTTTCCCTCTTTCTGTGCTCCTCAGTTTTGTTATTTTCTCTGTGGTCACTCCCTCTTCACCCAACACATCTAGTTAGAAGGTATTGAGGTATTGAGGAGTTCTCTGCTGGGAGCTCAATGACTGTATAATACTGTAGTGACCATGTCTCTAAGCTAGCTGTGTACATGCACTGCTAACGTTAGATGTTTGAGTCTAATATTCCATTTCCCACTTAAGAAAATTTCCCTGGCAATTAATAATGAATATCTGATTCCAAGAACCATGCCTCAAGAGAGTTTTTCTACAGGTAGTTTGCATTAGTTATTAGGAATTCCTTGGTACTCATTTATAAAGCTGATTACAGGCCTGTTTTCTATCACTTACAGAATGTTTATAATAGTTGCGCAAGTTCAGGCAGATTATGCCTCTCCATGAGGCTATTTTCAGAGAAAGAAATCTTTATCTCTATTGTATGACAGCTCACATGCATCGCTTTTTTGAGTGTAGCTTATTTGCAGCCTGGGGGAGTTATGTAATCTGCCACTAAAATTTCAGTAAAGAAGAGAGAAGTAAAAGAAAGATATACAACTCATCTTTTCACAAATTCTGTTTTGTTAATAGAAATGAGATTTTAGATCAGTGGTGGATTCTCCTGCCTGTTCCAAGTACCACTGTTATACTGTTCTATCCAAATCACTAATAACCTCTATCTAAATCACTAATAACCTCCACTAATAACCTATTCATTCTGTTTCTCTCTCTCTCTCACACACACAGACACGTGCATCCACACCCACACACACTAGAGATGGGTTATAGTAAGTATATAGTGAACATTAGAAATACTCCTAAAGCCAAGCCAATTGGATCTATTTGGATGGGATTTGGTCATTCTTGTTCAGGCCAAGCACTAACTTTTTTTCAGTTTGGAAATTGTTCATGAGGTGGTATTTGTGGGACACTATTAGTCTGTGCTTATTTAAGGCAGGGTTTCTATACTTCCACACTATTAAGATATGGGTCCAATGTTTAGCAGCATCCTGAACTTAATCTGCTAGACACCAGTAGTACCCCTCCCCTTTCCACTTGCAGCAAACAAAAATGTCTCTAGGTATTGCTGTATATTCCTGAGAGACAAAATTACCCCAGCTGTTTTAAGGCTATCTCCTTTTCCTTGCTGCGTCCCCATTGCTAATTACCACAGATGCAATAACAAAATTCATTTGAGAGTTTGTATCCACATAGCAACTGTCAAAAGTACAGACACGTTTTAGGGAAGGAATAAGACACTATTGATTCTCAACCTTGTCTGCACACACACTTGGATCACTTGTAGATCTTTACAATGTACTGTTGTCTGGGTGACATTTCTCCCTGATATTCTTACATTTTGGGTATGATCTGGGTATTGGGATATTTAAAAACTATTACTATGATTCTAATGTACTGGAAAGTTGAAGAATTACAGTTCTGGATATATCCCTTTAAGAAATAGGCACTGAAAAGTTAGTTTTTTAGGAGTTTGACATTATGCAAGTCAAGAAAGCATGGCTTATGTGCTGGACTATGGATTTTCCAGGGAGGGAAATTAAAGATATGAATTGAGTGACAGCTAATGTTGCTACCAGACCACAGAGGATCTTAGAGACTACTTTGGACCACACTCTATACTCCGGCAGCCCTCCTAGCCCTCCCCAACAAATAAACACATAAAAATGCTATTTTATTCTAGGAACAACTATTTTTTAAGATCTAATTTATTGATGGAGAAACTAATTTTAGGTTAATATCAAGGCAGTCCTGAAGGGAAATAAAGTAATCAAAGAACAAGGTCCTCCAGGTGCTCTTTGGTGACTCATTTCGTTAAGCATCAGACTCTTGATTTCAGCTCAGGTTATGATCTCAAGGTGGTGAGGTAGAGCCCCATGTGTGCAGTGCTCCACTGAGCATGGAGCCTGCTTAAGATTCTCTCTCCCTGAGGCGCCCAGGTGGCTCAGTTGGTTAAGTGGCTGCCTTCGGCTCAGGTCATGATTCCAGGGTCCTGGGATTGAGCCCCGCATTGGGCTCCCTGCTCAGCGGAGAGCCTGCTTCTCTCTTTTCCCCTCTCCCTGCCACTCTGCTTACTTGTGCTCTCTCTCTAGCTCTCTGTCAAATAAAGAAATAAAAAAAATTTAAAAAAAAAGATTCTCTCTCCCCCTTTCCCTCTGTCAGAGCAGAGCATGATACAGAACAGAAAATGAATGAGTTTGCTTAGTCCCAGAGGTAAAAGATAGGTATTTGCCTTAGTCCAGACATCTAAAGTTTATTTTATGCAGATGAGTGACAGCTAGCAAAGTCGTGTCTGTCCTCTTCTGGCTGCCTCCCTGCATCACCACCTAGGCACCAGTGAGTGCAGCAGAACTGGGCTCACAGGGGAAGTCTATGTGAGCACCTCATAGGCATGGAACAGAAAGCTGTGTTTGCACTTAAAGGAATCATTGTAAGTTAACAGGAGACAAAACAAATATTTCAACATTAATTTAGAACTGTGCTATGTCCAATCATAAGCAACCATTTCTGCCAACCAAAAATGTTAGGTATCTATAGAATGTTTCCAGCTTCTCTTAAAAGCCCATTATGTGTGAATCTGTCATTCTTTGAATTTTCCTAAATTCATCTTGAACTAATTTTTGTTTTCAGATACTATTGTAGGGGAAAAAAAAATCCCAATTTTTTCATTTGTCTTAAAAGTACTTACTAGAATGATCAAATTGAAGGGTTGCATATTCTCAGATTGCGATGCTTTGAAACTGGAGCTCAATCACAAGGAAAAGTTCAGAAGGAACTCAAACACCTGGGAGCTAAAGACCACCTTGCTTAAGAATGCTTGGATCAACCAGGAGATCAAAGAAGAACTGAAACAATTCATGGAAACCAATGAGAATGAAGACACTTCAGTCCAAAACCTATGGGATACAGCAAAGGCAGTCCAAAGGAGGAAATACATAGCCATCTAAGCCTCAAAAAATTGAAAAATCCAGAACACAGCAGCTGTCTCTACACCTTAAAGAACTGGAGAATCAACAACGAATCAAACCAACTCCACACATAAGAAGGGAAATAATCAAGATTGGAGCTGAGATCAATGAGGTAGAAACCAGAGATACAGTAGAACATATCAACGAAACTAGAAGCTGGTTTTTTGAATCAATAAGGTCGATAAACCATTGGCTACACTAATCCAAAAGAAAAGAGAGAAAGCCCAAATTAATAAAATTATGAATGAAAAGGGAGAGATCACAACTAATACCAAGGAAGTAGAAACAATCATCAAGTTATTTTCAACGGTTATATGCCAATAAGCTAAGCAACCTAGATGAAATGGATGCATTCCTGGAAAACTATAAACTCCCAAAATTGAACCAGGAAGAAATGACAACCTGAATAGACTGATATCTAGTAATGAGATTGAAGCGGTGATCAAAAACCTCCCAAAAAGCAAGAGCCCAGGACCTGACGGATGCCCTGGGGAATTCTACCAAACTTTCAAAGAAGAAATAACACCTATTCTCCTGAAGCTGTTTCAAAAAATTGAAGCAGAAGGAAAACTTCCAGACTCTTTCTATGAAGCCAGCATTACCCTGATCCCCAAACCAGGCAAAGACCCTACCAAAAAGGAGAATTTCAGACCAATATCACTGATGAATATGGATGCTAAGATTCCCAACAAGATCCTAGCAAACAGGATCCAACAGTACATTAAATAGATTATCCATCATGACCAGGTGGGATTCATTCCTGGGCTACAAGGATGGTTCAGCATTCGCAAATCAATCAATGTGATAGAACAAATTATTAAGAAAAGAG
>NW_019155500.1:1238-5562 GCF_002288905.1 Enhydra lutris kenyoni | reverse complement strand
TAAAAGAAAAACAAATAGTTAACTTGCAGAGATCACAGTCCTGCAAGTTAACTATTTGTTTTTCTTTTAGGGCAGCCAGAGGTGCCTGAGGAATGTCACACATATTACTGAGGGGAGCGGGTGGAGAGGGGGTGCAAGGTGCCAGCTTTTGCTTTGTCCTCAGCCAGCCTCCTGCTCCCTCATCAGTGGGGTTATGGATTTGGGAAGGGTGTGTGCTATGGTGAGTGCTGTGAAGTGTGTAAACCTGGCGCTTCACAGACCTGTACCCCTGGGGCTAATAATACATTCTATGTTAATTTAAAAATTAAAAAAAATAAATAACTGTTGTCTTTGAATCAGGCTGGCAGTCCTCCAGGAGATTAACACTCCTTTATTCCTGCCCTTGCCTCTTGGATCAGCATCCAAATTAAGTGTGCTCAGGAACCTGGACTCATACTTTTTAAAAACATTAAAAACATGTCAATCAATAATGAATTTACCTAGCAACTCCAGCTTGAGAAAACAGAAGACGACCCCGGTTCTATCTAGTTGTCTATCAGACCGCTGAGTATGCTCCGAACTTAGGATCTGTTTAGTCATCACTGTAACTTCTCCGTGGAAGGATCCTCTCACAGGTGTGTGCAGACCTGTCTCCCTCCCAGGCAGTCTGCCCCTGCTCCAGGGCATCTGAGTGGCCAAGTCTTCCCCACCCACCTTATTTAAAACTACAAGCCTCCACTACCCATCACTCCCACTCCCACCCCACTCCGCAGTCCTTAATCTTCTTGGCCTGTTTTCTTAATCTCTTTAATCTCTTTCCTACCAAAATACTGTATTTGTTGGTTTTTGTTTATTTCCGGTCTCCCACAGCGAGAACATCTGTGAGCTCCACACAGGGAACTTTCCCCATGTTCCTCACTGCTGTTTCTGGCCCCTAGAACAATGTGGGACACATAGTAAGCACTCAAAAAGTTTTGGATGGATGGATGGATGGAGTAAAATTAAACCATGCAGGCAAAACAAAATGGTCCTCCATTCTCTAGCAGCAGAGATAATAATTCCATGACTGAATTATTCAAATGACCCCTGTGTGAAGGAGTTCCCCTCACTATGCTTCTTGGACACTGTATTTGGGCTACTAATGGCCCCTAACCCACAGAGTTATTGGGTGGATTAAATAAAATGATTAATGTAGGCACCAAAGTACACTTTTGAACTAATGAAGTCATAGCTCTTTTACCTGCACAATTTCCACAGCAGGTTTCATTAACACCCCTCTTGGGCAAATGGTAACAGAAACAGCTGTTACCCAGAGCTCACAGCTGGCCATCGGAGGGCTTGGATACCTCCAGAAACACCGCTGCTGACGGCCCCAGTGTAGTACAGGTGGGGAGCTCACCCCAGGTTCTGACCCAAGAACCTCTTGCCTAGACCCTGAAGACATTTGCATTTGTAATCCGAATAAATGGAGTCTGTTGCCTGAGGGTAAACATTTTGCCTGTGGCAAGACAAACTAGTGAATTTGAAAGACCAGGATATGAATTGCATTTAACCCCTAACTTTCAGAGATTTTCCCTTTTCTAACTATAAAATGCTCAAGGTCAGCTTCTATTTTCAAGGTCTGGATTGCACAAAGCAGGAAAAAAACTGGGCCCTAATTTTTGTACTGGAGCCCAGTGGAGACTACCTAAAGCAGAACCTGCTTATATGAGAAACAGACACAGAAAGTCCTGTGTTCAACTCCTCTCAAGACCTTACATGTCGGAGCTAACGTCTACAAGCCCCTACTTGATCATCTTCTCTTTGTTTCTCTGCCTTCGTCTCCTCTGATTGTACCCTGCCCATTGCAGGAAGCCTCCTGGCAGTTCAGCAACCCTCCCCCTTTTTTTTAAGGGTTTTTTTTTTTTTTTTAAGATTTTATTTATTTATTTGACACAGAGAGAGAGATCACAAGTAGGCAGAAAAGCAAGGGGGTGGGGGGGGGGGAGCAGGTTCCCCGCTGAGCAGAAAGCCTGATGCGGGGCTCGATCCCACAACCCTGAGATCATAACCTGAGCCAAAGGCAGAGGCATCTTTCAAATCTCTGAGTTTCCACTGATTCCGGATCTTCTTAGAGTCATCTGCACAGGTGGCCTTATCTAAGTCTCAGCTCCCCGTGACACTCCTTACTGTAGCTTTATTTTTCTCCTACTTACGGTTTAACATACTACACGTGGCATCTACCTGATGTATCGTCCCTCCTAGACTCACATGTAAATTCCACAAGGGCAAAGGATTCTGTCTGGATGGTTCTGAGTCTATTCCCAAAGCAGAAAAAATCATCTGGCACATTGCAAATTCTCAACAAAGATATGTGGAGTAAAAACAATTTTTAAATTCACCCACATTAAGAAATATTTGTTGGGGGAATCATCATAGCATAATGAGGTTTTAAAATGGTGGACACGTTGTAAAGTATTGAGAGCAAAAATGATACCATTTCCCTTATGATGATCAAGGCAGTGGGCAGAAGAGACACGGATAAAACATCTGGCTAGTGTTGGTGATGTGGAAGCTGGGTGCAGGGTACATAGAGTTTATGAAGCTAATATTTCTGCTTTCTTATATTATGAAATGTCACATAATAAAAAAGATTTTTTTTAAATGAAAAGATTGGGGGGGGGAGACAAATCGATTAATAAATAATGACCATGGAGAAAAACCAGATGAATAAGCAAACAGGACTTTGTGTCCAATGGGAAGATAGGTCTCCACAGGTTGTCTGCCAGGAAGTCTAGAAGGTTCCTCTTTGTAGCATCCCTTAAAACCTGGCATTGCCAATCGCCCAAAGCAAATCTCATCACAGACTCACATAGAGTCTATACATAGTCTATATACAGAGCCCCATCCTAAGAAATTGCTATAAAAGCCAGATACTGTTTGATTCATTGCAGAGACTAACAGTCCTCAAGCAAGCCAGAAAATCATCTTTTGGAGAGCATGACATTCTCTCTGAAAGCAAGCTACAAGAAAGCCTCGTTCTGTAGATAAATCCTTGCTAAACCTGGAGTCAAATCCAACAGGAGCTAAGCACGTGATTAGAATTTATGTAGCATCTGTTCTTGACCCTAACGACCTATTGGAAGCACCTGAGTTTTGATTACTTTTGCCTGGGATCACCCCCACAGACTACAATTAAAATGCTACTGATTGGACCTCAAGTAAAATATTTTTTATAAAACATCCAAGTCTGTAATGTGCACTCAATATTGAGATCACTGATCTCTATTAAATCAAACTATCTTCCCAAGTTCTTCTTAGAGAACTTTTAATTCTGATATAAATGAACACAAATGCTCATTCCTGGTGAGAGTTCGCAGTTGCTTTCTTGATGAAGCCAAAAATATTTTTTTAAATGGGCTTATTAACTAGTGTTAGTGTCAACCACATGAGGTGAATTTGGTACAGTGTAGATCCTGATTAGCCCCGCGGGGGGGGGGGGGGGGAATGCAGGGGGGTTTCTGATGATCTTCATCTCTAGCAAGCTGATGTCCAAGTCACTGTGGTTAGACACTTGATGGGTCAGAATGTAAAAGTCATCATGACTGTCTTGGGCTCTGCTCCCAGTAAGCTCATTAGAAATTATCTTAATTCTTTAAGTCAACTACCAGTCTGCTTTCTGCCTGTAAAGGGTTATGTTATAGGAAAGCCCAAACTTTCACTTTTAACTATAGAGATGGAATTGAGCAAATTGGCTTCAGACGTGAAAAGACAACCGAACTTGACCACATACATAGCTGGTTTTTCAACTGTCATAGACCACAAAAACTCGTGGGAACTCACCCTTGCAAGGAGCAGTAGCAAACCAACAGCCACGTTCACCCAACTTCAACCTCTTGTGGATAAAGAACCTCACCTTCCACCTGTGCCCGGAGCTTAGAACTACTACACTAGCAAATAACCTAAAAGTGGATACTCCCCTTCCCAAGTCAAAGCGACTCTCAGTCTGGGATGAGACATATAGCATTTCTTCAGTCAAAAGTTACATTATGATCTGCCCAGGTCATGCTTGAAGGACCAAGGGATGTAGGAGACCGCTCAGGAGCTTGCAGATCTGGAACCAAACGCCTCCTACCAACTCCAAATACCAGGAACCAACTCTAAAGATAACCTCAAAAGGCATTTAATACCTCGACCGTTCGCAGTCGCTATTACAGCCATCTTAAGACAAGTGGGTGGCTCTTAGAAGAGCCTTTGAGTTAATGGGACCAAAGGTGGTTAAGCTTTACGCCCTCTCGCCGCGGATGCGGCGCGCCAACTGGATGTCCTTGGGCATGATGGTGACGCGCTTGGCGTGGATGGCGCA